>NC_041404.2:105172385-105411945 GCF_900747795.2 Erpetoichthys calabaricus
CATTTTAATTTTTTACCTCTTGTATTATTTCTTTTTAATAATTGCCATATTATTTAATCTATATTAACTTTTCACTTATTTATGCAATGTTATTCTACAATATTAAAGATATTTATGTTTATCGTCGTCATTAACATTTGTTAAATATCTTATTTAACTTGATTTTTCTGTAGTTAAGTTAGCTATTTATAAAAGCACGATAGTGCTTTCTGCCAAATTAGTATTACATGTTATTTTTGTCTTGATTTCCACAGTCACATTTCTCCATAAAGGCAGAGAATATAAAAACAACTTTGATTACATTGATTAAATATCAAAATGAATCCAAGTGCCCTCTTTGTAAAAAGCAAAGAGATACAGCATCCTGATCCTGAAGGCCACATTGTCAAGTATGCAGGTAATTATGCCAGAAGTGTATGCTTGCAAACAATACTGAAGTTTAGATTTCTGAACTGGAACTTTTTAAATACAGTTTAAAAAGCTGAGCTAATCCTGCATTTTCCGTTGTTTGGCAGGGTGTCCAGGTTTCCAAATGACCATTTTATGGTTTCTCTGTATTTCATCCTCGAGGCCCCCTTCAATTTTGTCGAGGTATTTCTCAACTTTAGTCCTCTCTCCTTTCATTGTAGTATTTGTAGAGGGAGAATTATATGTGGTCTGGTTGTTGGTTCCCATTTTTGTCACCTTCTACAATCTGTGTTGGATATTTGTGTTATGCTTATTTTATTTTTGTATTTTTTTTTAATTGTAGCATACTGTCCCTAGTGGTTTTGATGTTCCAGAAATGCCTACCTTTCAAAATTCAGATATTTTAAATGTATGTTTGCATAAATATTTTTGTAACATTAAACTCTTTTTAACAACATGACTCTGCTCAGTCCTCTTTAGAATGACATGCTGTCTTTGAGGAAGTGCTGGTGTAGAATGTTGCTTGAGAACTCCAGCCCCAAGGGGTAAATGAAATTTAAATTTCCATTTAATAACTTTAATTTAGTGCTGCAGTAATATGGCAAATACACCCAGTCATATTGTAAATCAAAGACAAATAGTCACATTTTTTACCATTCTAAACTGCTTCTTTTTGAAATCACTGAAGTAACTGCTCACATCGGACTGAGCGAGCAAACGCCCTTCTAAATGAAGGCCAAGAACTAAACAAAAAATTAGAAGGTACAGAAATAATGGAGAGCCAGGACAGGGTAATTTTTTGTGCTTATTCTTTTGGTTCTTTTTTTTTTACATTTCCTTAAATGTTATTTTCTCTGTTTTCAGCTTTAGACTTTATTGAACCATTAATGAGAAGACAGAGTAAAAACTTGAACTACATCTGAAATGAAAAAAAAAATGTCTTGCTATTCTGTTCCATAGCACTGCGTTTATGCAGCTTTCAGATCTTTACTTTTAGAAGAAACGTCAGCCTCCCTTCTCCATCATCCAGCACAGGGCTCTGATGAGCAGGTACAGACACCTCATTTTAAAAATTTCCATAAGAAAGATGAAGTACATTTTGTTGATGCTGGCTTACAATCCCTATATTATAGTGAATAAATTGTATAAAAAGACTTTTACTGCTTGTCTCAGATGCATACTGTTAATCGTTAAGCAGTAGGAGTCAAAGTCCAAAAGACTAAAAGCCTGTTTTACATCTTCTGACAAACTGTAGTACTAGTACAACTCTTAAAGGCCTTAAAACATTTGAAATACATTGTGTAGTATGTTAATAATAGTGTATTGTAAGAAACATTGAAGACTTGTAGAATCTGTGATCAAAAGCAGTAATGTTAATAATGTATAACAAATTCAGAATATACTGTACATTATTTTTTTTTACTTTCCTTTTCTTACATTCCTTGTAAATGTGGAGGCAAAGGCTATAAGCTTTATAATGTCCATTTAAAGAATTTTATTTATTTATTTATTTAAATAAAATGTATTACAGGAACACGGAATCCTTCAGCATTTTACTGAGGTAGACAAGTGGTGTACTGAGAATGAATCTGTGTTCAGGGGGCACATCTCACTCCCTTCATTACTGTCAATGGACAAAGACGACATTGAGGAGGCCCTTCAGAAATTTGATTTGCTATCTGAATTTCCAGAAGAAGACGAGAGGGAATATGTCTTTAGCCCCTTCATCATCCTTTTTTCACATGTGGAAGACATGCATCTGTTTTTAGATAACGTGAGAGGAAAAAGGAAAATGACTGTGTTTTGTGAGAAAATGTAACAAACATATTGTCCCTCATTGTTCAATTACAACCTACAATTCATGTTCAATTATTGTTCTTTATTTTATATATTCTTTACCTTTTTGTAATAAATGTTGCAAACCAACTTCATCTTTACAGTCCATTGTCTCACATCTGCACTTCTTAGTCTTATGTATTAAAATAATGTTTAATAAAGCAGGGAAAGGCAATTTTTATTTTTAAAGCACATTTACAACAGCCAGAGCTGAACCAAAGTGCAGTACAAGAAAGGGTAAAAGAAGCTGTTCAAATACAGTACACTGTATGTACACAGCACAAAACTTCAAGCATAACCAACCATTATATAAAAGATAAACTCAAAATACCCATACATACATATTTATAATCATGAATGAACATGAGCCAACATATACAAACAATGTGAACCTCTTGCAGGGTCAAATGGCAGCAAGAAGAAATAAGACTTTAATGATGACTTAAAAATGGCCGGTGTTGGAGCAGACCTAATATAATAAGGTGAGCCATTCCAGAGAAAAGGAGCAGCCACGGCAAATGCCCAATTTCTCCTTTGTTTCAGCCTTGACCTTGGCACAACTAAGAGCATCTGGCTAGTAGACCGCAGGGCTCTTGTTGGCACATACAAGTGAAAAAGTTCCGAGAGGCAAGATGGGGCCGATCCATTCAAACATTTGAAAACAAGAAATAGAATTTTAAAGTCAATTCTGAAAGAAGCCAATGAAGCAAGGTCAGTATTGGTGAAATATGGCCACACTTATGAGAGCCATTCAATAAGTGAACAGCAAAGTTGTGGAATAGTTGTAGGTGTTGTAACCGGGCCTGACCAACACCTACCTACAAAAACTGCATTAGTCCAAACGAGATTTTATGAAAGCTTGGATGGCCTTTTCAAGATCACTGAAACAAAGAAAAGCCTTTACCTTAAACTCCATCCATCCATTATCCAACCCGCTATATCCTAACACAGGGTCACGGGGGTCTGCTGGAGCCAATCCCAGCCAACACAGGGTGCCAGCCCACCGCAGGGCACACACACACACACACACACCCACCCACACACTAGGGACAATTTAGGATCGCCAATGCACCTAACCTGCATGTCTTTGGACTGTGGCAGAAAACCGGAGCACCTGGAGGAAACCCACGCAGACACAGGGAGAACATGCAAACTCCATGCAGGGAGGACCCAGGAAGTGAACCCAAGTCTCCTTACTGCGAGGCAGCAGTGCTGCCACCGTGCCACCCTACCTTAAAGTCTCAGCTGGAAAAAGCTTCATTTAACCTCACAATTTTTCTCTTTATCGAGTTTGAATGAGCTGTCAAAGATCACGCCTGGGCTCCTAACTGAAACTTTATGATACGTATATGGCAAGGGGTCCAAGAGCAACATCAGAGGCACTCAGACTTTCTTAACTTTTGGACACCATGATCACAGTTTTATTATAATTTAGTTTAAGAAGATGCATTGCCATCCAGGTTTTAATATCATTCAGGCATGCATGGAGGGTCTGTATTTTCTCACTTTGATTTTAGTGGAAAATAGATTTGAGTGTCATCAGCATAGAGAAGCCATACTTGTTAACAATGGAGCCTAAAGATAACCTGCATATCAAAAAGATAGCTGGTCCAAGGATGGAACCCTGTGGAACCCCACAAGTAAGAGGAGCTACAGAGGATGAGAACTCACCCAAATGAATAGAAAAGTTCCTATTGCTTAGATAAAATTTAAACCATTTAAAGGCATTACCTTGACTGCCTACATACTGTTCATGGCAGGATATAAGAATTGTAAGATCCACAATATCAAATGCTGAGGTAAGATCTAGCAGTACAAGTATGGCAGAATCACCAGCATTAGTAGTTGGGAAGAGGTCATTGTAAACCTTTAAAAAGGATGTTTTAGTGCTGTAAGAACATCTATATCTGGATTGGAATTTTTCCAGAATACTATTTTCATGCAGAACTGTTTGAGTTAGGACAACTTTTTCTAAGACTTTAGATAAAAAAGGCAGTTTAGAAATTGGTCTGAAATTTGACACATTACAGCAAGGGGGTCCAAACTACGGCCCGCGGTCCATTTTTAATTGGCCCACAGCAAATCCTAAAAATATAATGAAATATGGCCCACACACGAAACTTGTTCTTAACTGTATTGTACTTCTTAGGTTTAACACAAGGTGGCGCTACTGTCTTGATCAAGTCAGTGTCTTCACAAACCAGCACAACCAAAGAACAATTTTGCTACGGGTGACCAAAAATGGCAGAACCAAAGAAACGCCCAATAGCAAGTGAGTGCAGAAAATTTCAGGTACGGTAGGAAAACAAATATTTCTTCCTAGAAGTCAAGGGCAAGTGTGTCTACCTGATTTGCAATGAAACTATTGCAGTGATGAAAGAGTATAATGTGTGTTGACACTACGAAACCAAACATCCGACCTACACGTCCTACACTGGTGCTGAGCGAGAACAGAAAGTTAAGCAAATGGCAGCTAGTCTGCTAGCTCAACAACAGGAATTTTTTCTGTGCTAACAAAACACAAGAAAATGCCACATTAACCAGGCAGCGTAACTCACTGCCTGTCACGGGAAATCTTTCTCAGATGGTGACTTCATAAAACAGTCAGTCAGTCATCGTCCAACCCGTTATATCCTAACACAGCCAGTCCCAACCAACACAGGGCGCAAGGCAGGAACAAATCCCTGGGCAGAGTGCAAGCCCACTACAGGACACACACGCACGAAACCGAAGCACCCGAAGGAAACCCACACAAACATGCAAACTCCATGCGGGGAGGACCTGGGAAGTGAACCCAGGTCTCCTTACTGCGAGGCAGCAGCTCTACCACTGCGCCACACCTTCATAAAAACAGTGCCTCACTAAAATCGCAGGAATTCAACAATGTTCGCTTGGCCAGAAACGCAGGTGTGCAGCGAATTGAAGATTTGTCAGCTAACTTAAAACTTCAAGTGTCCGATAAAGCTTGTGCTTTTGATTTTTACTCAAGTGCATGTGATGAGAGCACTTTGAAATACAATTAATGAAATCCCATTAATGGAAAGCTGTGATGCTGTTTTTTCTTTAAGCATATTCAATTATGAAGCATAATTGACCTATATTTGATTGATTTTGCTAGCTTAATACATAGGAGGTGAGGCAATATACCTCACCAATAGTGGGTGGCCCAGCCCTTCGTATATTTCTCTGTATGTGGCCCCCAGTGAAAAAAGTTTGGACACCCCTGGTCTAGGGCATCAGAGTCCTCGGGGATGATGTGCTTGGCAGAAGCAAAGAAGGTATTTCCATCACTACCTAGTATACTCTATAATCTGGCCCAAGCACAAGCTTCCAGCCCTTTCTGCCAAAATATTCGGAAGGAGCTGGATAACCAGCGCACCGACCAGGTACACTTTGTGGACCTCCAGGAAGTTCTTTATAGATCTGTTCCATCATTTTTTAACTTTTTTCATGACAGCCCTTTAGGTGGTCATCTTGGTCGGACGAAAACCCTCCTGAAGATTCTGGGGGTGGCGTGGTGGCCATCAGTCTGGACAGATGTTTGCCGCCACGTGAAGAACTGCCACACATGTCAACAGCTGAAGAACCCACCTGGTAAACCATCAGGGATGTTACAATCGACAATCGCAGTTGGATCGGGAGAGACTTTGGGGGTCGATCTGATGGGGCCATTCCCAATGACCAGCTCACGAAAGACTGTCCTGATGGTGGTAGTGGATTATTTCTCTAAGTGGGTGGAGCTATTTGCATTGACAGATGCCCGTGCCATCAAGGTGAGCTCCACCCTGAAGAATGAGATATTCACCCGCTGGGGGGTCACGAAGAACATAATTTCGGACAGGGGTCCCCAGTTCACGAGTTCAGTCCTTGATGATCTCTATACAGCCTGGGGAGTGAAGAAAAATCTTACTACAGCATACCAACCCCAGGCTAGCATGACTGAACGAGTGAACTGGACGCTGAAGCATATGATTGCCTCCTATGTGGGTGAACGCCATCAGGACTGGGATAAATGGCTCACCGAGCTCTGGTTTGCCCTGAACACCACAGTGCACAAAGCCACAGGTGAAACTCCTGCTTTGGTGGTGCTGGGCAGACAGCTGAAGGGCCTGTTCGACCGACTCTTACCCGGAGCCCCTAGTTCACAGATCACCCTCCACAATAACACTTTAAAACTAGAAGAATTTTGGCGGAGAATCCAACAGAGGTTGGTGGAATCGATGTCCAGACATGCCCGGTTATATAATGCCTGGCAGAAGGAAGCGCCCTTCAAGCCGGGTGACTTAGTCTGGACTAGAGCCCACCACCTCTTGGATGCTGGCAAGTGGTTCTCTGCCAAGCTTGCGCCTAAATGGTTAGATCCAGCATTAATGTTGAAACAAACCGGACCAGTTAATTTCCAAATTCAAAGGGGTATCGGTACTAACTCCAAGCTCGACACTATGCATGTGGCCAATATCAAGCCGTACTTCGACCCTCCCTTGTCCAAGGTTGGGGGGCCTGTAGTGGGGCTACATAGTAATAGTGTTTTCAATGTTTGTACTGAGTGCGTTTTGTTTCCATCGTCCCATTTGCTGTTTAATGTGTGCGTCAGTGAATGTCATCCCCGTAAATTCAGGGGGTACAGATGATGGAGGGAGACCACAGCCCCAAAATAGAAAGCACCTTTTTATAATCAATCTGGAGAGAACAGGGAGGAGAGAGGAGAAAGATGGAGATTACATTTTCACGACAACGAACCAACTTTACCTGCTGTTTTCCACATTGCGCTTTTGTAACCAGTTTGTTTTTCATTCTGCCGGACTTTCTTCAAATCAATCATCACCGGAGACCCCGGGGTTGGACTACATCATCCACCTCAAGCTGAGGATTTACGGTAAGGTTGCTCCATTTTTTCCGGGAAATACAAACACATCACTTATCTGTTGACCAGTCATCTGCATTCAGGACAGTTGTATACTCTCACTCAAGTTCACTATCATTGGCATTTTCCGTATTCATTCATTGTTATTCGTGTTTTGTGTTTGTTATATGTTACTGGGACAAGGGAGGGTTTGTTATTGTATATATGGTGTTGTCACATTGTTAGTTTGGTGAAGGGATATACATATCTGTATCTATACTTATTTTCTACGTGTGAAATTTGCCTTTTTTGTTATTGTTTGATTTAATATATTTATCCACCTATTTTTACATATGTGCTTTTTTGTGCTTATGTTTAAACCATCGATTGTGGGGAAAATTTTATTTGTTAGAGGTACGGTTTGGTATTTACAGATTAGCCTCAGTAATTTTATCCAGGCCACAGGTCTTGGAAGTGTAGCTGCCGGCTGGGTAAGGGGTCGGCCATTACAAACTTACCCAAAAAAACCTTGTAGGGGGGAAAAATGCAAGAAACATTGGAAAAGACAATTCAGAATGTTACATCTTCTGGTAGAAATAGCAATGACACACACCTGGTAACTGTATTATTAATGAATTATTTTAGTAAATCCAATAACATGGGAACACGTGCATGCCTTCTTTAGACCTTCCTGTCTTTTATATCAAACAAGTCTAACAGCCACACAACAAAGTAACCTTGTATCAGATTAGCATAGCAACACCCTCTATTAACATCAGCTGCTTCATGGTTCTTTCCAGCCAATGCACTTTTAATTAACATAATGTTTGAGTCAGATAGGAGGACATCTCTTCTGTTCTGAATGTCTTAATGACTGTGAATTTGTATCTAAGTTTCCTCCCATATCACTGGTGCTAAATGGTTGTTTCAATGCTCTCTGCAACAGCTGGGAATTCAGAATTATTTCTTTCTTTCTTAGAATTTATGTCTTTGTCCACATTTGGAACATCCTCCACAAATCTTGCTTTGATTTGATCAAATGTCTTCTCAGAGACTGACCATGACCTAAAGCCACTGTATAAGCAAACAGCCATAATCCATTTAGGTCCATAACTGTAGTTTCTTACCCATACCTCTTGTTCTTGTTCAAAACTCTAAATTTCCGTCCCCAATCAACAGTTTTGCTATGTTCCATTGTTTGCTTTTAATTTTCCCATTTAATTTAGGCACCAGAAGATCAAATATGGTCCTTAACCTTCATGATATTAACATTTTAGCAGGCGATAACCCTGTAGTCGTATGAGGTATGATCCTGTAGTTCAGCGGTATTCAATTAGATTTTTCATTGGGCCAAATTGTCATACGGCTTTTGCCAGTGGGCCGCACATTTCCCTGTATTTCTTGTATTGTATCATTAATACAAAGCACCACTGCATTTTCAACATTTTTATTTAAATGAGTCAAATGGCATTAGAATTAACCTCTGGCTTTTAGTGCAAATAGTAAAAACTGCAAAACATAGCCAGCTTTAGTTTTAACAGAAATCTGAGTCACAAACTCACAGTGACAGTATTTGCTTTTTGCTTAAATAAAATAAAGCCTAGAAAACAATAAATACAATTTCTTTTTGTGCAAATAAAAGCAAATATCACAGTCACAAACTCACATAAACAGTAATAGCAATATCATATTGTGCAAATAAGAACAAACATAACTTTGAATGAAATCACAAACTTAAACTGCTGGCTTTTAAAGCATATAAAAGGAAACAAAAGTGTGTCTAGTCTTCATACTACAGGACATTTTGATCTATCTCTAATGAGAAAAGTGACACTTCATTGACTGGGCAAGACGAGAAAAGTTAGGTTCATATGGGGTGACAGCAATCCGCAAACAATGATGCAGATGCTCATTTGTCAAGGAGATCTGATTGTCTGTTGTTATGGCATTCATGTGAGAGAAGGATGATTCACATGTATATGTTGATCCAAACATTGTTAACACACACATGGCCAATTTTTTCATGTTTGGGAACATCTCTGGGACAACGTGCTTTGTCCAAAGCTCTGTGCAGCCTTTTTCCTGAAGGACATCCTTTAATTCACATGATGCTTGCATTTCAATCATTTCAAGTTGCAGGGGACCTTCATCAATGCCATGCAACTTTAGGAACTCTGCTGCTTTGGGGGAAGTATTAGGTGTGCTGGTGAAAGGGTTCCTCACAACATGTAGCAACTCTTTGGGAATGTCAGAGTCATTGAATCTCTGTGCAAAGTTGTGTTTCAAATGGTCCAGAAAGTCTGACATGACCTTTGTGACTTTACCACTTTGTGATGACTTGATGAAGCCACTGAGGATTGGAAAGTGCAGCAGTCTGCTACTGAGATCAGATGAAAAAATAACCAGTTTATTTTGAAAAGCAGTTAGCCTTTCAACCACATCAGCAACTGTTTTATCTCTCCCCTGAAGTCCCAGGTTAAGTACATTCAAATGATGAAGGATATCACATAAAAAACACATCTCAGACACAAATTTATCATCCAACATGTTGGTCAGAAATGTTTCAGCCTTTCTGCGCTTGCATTCAAGAAGGAAAGTGATGATTTCTTTCCTCAGTTCACAGACTCTCATGAGTGAGTTTCCTTGGCTTAACCACCTCACATTGTTATGCAAAAGTAGGTCAACATGCTCAGCTGACATATCAGCAAGAAGTTTGCGAAACAGTCTGTGTTGGAGACTAGATGTTGATCTGATAAAGTTAATTGTAGCCATAACAGAATCCATTGTGTTTTTCAACTCACCACTTAATTGTGGGCAAAGAACACTCTTATGGATGAGGCAGTGCAGCGACTTCATTTTTGGCGCAAGTGCAGACAGCCGTTCAGACAGTCCTTTGATCTTCCCTGCCATCGAGGGCACACCATCTGTAACAAGCAGGTTGATACGCTCCAAGTCCAGTCCGTTCTCTTGAAAAAAATCAACAATCTTCTGGAAGAGTATTTCTCCTGTTGTATTCCCTTCCAGTGGTATTAATCCCAATATATCCTCTTTGAAACAGTGACCATCGAAAAATCGCACAAACATACAAAGTTGAGCTACATCCGAGTTGTCTGTTGATTCATCCACAGCCAGGGATATGAAATCAGCCTTCCTCAGTTGATTAAGAAGAGTGTCAAAAACATCCGTAGCTAAAACGTCCACCCTTCTCGCAGCTGTTGTATCGGACAGTGGGATTGATTTAATCGAAGATATAACTTGCTCTTTCACTTTTTCATCCATTTCCACCTCCTCGACAGCAGCTTGTATGCATTCTTTTACTGTTTCAGAATCTGTAAATGGTCTTTTATTTTTAGTCAGTATCCATGCAATTCAGAGAGATGCTGTTGTAGCTTTCTGCTGCAAAGTGCAGGTTCGGGTGAAAACCACACAACTTCGCTGGTAGTTTTGAGTCAGTGTCTTTATTTTTGTCTGTCGAGCCTCTGAGCCCGGGAGATATTATTTATCAAAGTTAGTGTGAGTCGTCTTGAAGTGCCTTCGCACATTGTATTCTTTATTTACCGAGTAAATGACAAGACAGACAAGGCACATGGGTTTTCCCTCAGCATTTTGTATGTGTGCATACTTATCAGTCCACTCGTTGTTAAATTTTCTATTTTCGCTGTCAACCTTACGTCTCTTCTCTTTTGAATGTGACATGTTCCTGCTGTTTTAAACTGTCATAAACTTTCCATCAATAGCGTAAACAGCTGTGTGACGTCCCGTAAAATGTCGCAAAATGTTATAAACTGTCGCACTTACAGTTAAGTCGCAGCTATTTAATAAATTATTTATTAAGAGGTATGTAGTCAGTGGGCCGGTCCAAAATAACTGATGGGCCGGTTCTGGCCCATGGGCCGCCTATTGAATAGGGCTGCTGTAGTTGGACAAACATCTAGACAATCTGGTCTCTATTGTATCTCCTTTCATTTTCTTCATCCCCCTTTCAAAGTCTGCACTGCTCTCTCAGCAAGGTCATTAGATGAAGAGTGAAAAGGTGCAAAAGTGACATGGCATATTCCATTGGCTTTTATAAATTTAGCAAATTATGCACTAGTAAATATATTTCTTTATCTTAAAAAAGCATTTCAGGAATTCCATGTAAGCTAAAACTTTGTCTTAGCTTTTCAGTGGTTGCTTGGATTGTATCTGAATTCATTGCATATGCATCTATCAATTTAGAATACTAAAAACATTTTTCCCAAGAAAGGACCTGCATAATCTATGTGCAGTCTAACCCAGGGATCTCACCGGTTCTTTCATTCATGACACACCAGCATGTGTCTGATGCAATTTTTTCAACACTTATGACCTGGAGGTGTGACAGTCACTCTTGCTCCACACAATACACATCCATTTTGCACACTTAAAGCTGTTCTCCTAGAGTAGCGTGGCTTTAAATTTGGTTCTGTGATTTCTGGCCAACCTTTGTAAATCTATTCCTGCACTTGTGATAAAGTCACCTCTCTTGTAGTCCACTGTTTCAACTGTTCTGCCTGAATTAGAACAATCTAAATGAGAGTAGGCCATTCAGCCCAACAAGGCTTGACAGTTTTATCCATTTACAACCCCAAATCAGAAAAAGTTGGGACAGTGTGGAAAATGTGAATAAAAAAAGAAAAAAGCAAGTTATAAATTCTCTTCAAATTTTATTTCATTGCAGACAGTATGAACACAAAATAATTCATGTTTTTTTTTGTCAACATCATTTGATTTGTAAATAAATATCCATTCTTGCCATTCAGGCTTGCAACACATTTCAAAAAAATCCTATGAAAAAATCAAGTCTAGTTTTAAAAGTGCCTAAAATCCTTCTGTCTAACACATTACTTAGAAGCCTATTCTATGTGTTTATATTTCTTTGTGTAAAGAAAGACTTCCTAATGTTTGTGCAAAATTTACCCTTAAGTTTCTAACCGTGTCCCTGTTGTTCCTGCTGACCTCATTTTAAAATAACAGTCTCAATCTACTGTACTAATTCTCTTCATAATTTTAAACACTTCAATCATCCCTAATCTTAACCTTCTTTTTCTTAAACTGAAAAGGCTCAGCTCTTTTAATCTTTTTTCATAATTCATACCCCGTAGCCCTGAAATCAGCCTAGTCACTCTTTACTGGAATTTTTGTAGTGTGGCTATGTCCTTTTGTAGCCTAGTGACCAAAACTACTAGTGAACAAAACTACACACAGTACTCCAGAAGGGTCCCACCAGTGCATTATAAAGCTTGAGCATAACCTCCCTGGACTTGTACTCTAAACATTGCACTTTGTAAACTAACATTCTGTTAGCCTTCTTAATGGCTTCTGAGCACTGTCTGGAAGTTGACAATGTAGAGTGCACTATTTCAAAATCCTTCTCAGAAGGTGTATTTTTGATTTTCATACCTCCCATTGTGTATTCAAACCTAACATTTTAATGGACTAGTGGAGCATTCTCTAAACAATCCATAATTAACATTTTCTCTGCATTTTCACTGTCAACATCTGTCTCTAGCAAAGCCAATCTGCTCAATGTATTTGCATTTCTATACATGATTTTACAGTCATATGCTGTTAGCAAAATAAACCATGTCTGGATTTTGGGCGAAACCATCTGTGGTACAGGTTTCTTTTCATTAAACAACGTTACCAGAAGTTTATGATCAGTATAGATTGTGAAAACACATCCATAAAAATATTTATGGAATCTTTGAATTCCAAAAATCACAGACAACCCTTCCTTCTCTAATTGGGAATATCTTTTTTCACCCTGTGACAGGGTATGTGATGTAAACCCTACCAGTTTCTCACTACCATGTTCAATATACAATATAGCTCCTACCCTGTAAGTAGAGGCATCACACAAAAGAACTAGCTCCTTATCAGTTGAGTAATGTACAAACACATTGGCTGATCTCAGCAAAACCTTGGACTCTTAATGTCCATCCTCTTATGCTCTACCCCAGGACAAAGGTACATCTTTCTTTAACAATATATGCAGTGGGGCTAATAAAGTGGCCAAATCTGGTAAAAACATTATAGTAAATGAGCCATCCCAAATATGTATTTAGCTCACAAATATTTTTAGTAGCGGGAGCTTCCGTTATAGCTTTCACCTTATTTTCCACAGAATGCAAACCCCTGGCATCCACAATATGTCCTATAAGTATTGCAAATTGGAAGTCAAGGATACACATTTTTTTATAAGATGTAACCCAGCCTTTTCTAATCTTTTCAGCACTTCATGTAAATTTTTTAAGTGTTCTTCTTCAGTGGCACCTGTCATCCAGGTATAAAGCTACATGTATCATGCCTTGCAATAAGTTTTTCATATTCCTTTGGAATATGGCAGGAGTGGAGGAAACCCCAAATGGTAAATGATCATATGAAAACTTTCTGTGTGTTTTTAGTCAGAAATTTCTTGGACTGTTCATCCAGTGTAATTTGCTGATAAGCATGACTCATGTCTAGTTTGGTAAATTTCTCACCCCTGGCCAACACTGAAAACAAGTTGTCAACTCTGGGAATCAGATATTGCTCTAGTGAAGCAACTTGGGTCACAGTCAGTTTGTAGTCCCCACGTAACTGAATTGTGCCACCTGATTTAAATACGGGAACGACGGGGGCAACCCACTCAGAATATTTCATGGGTGTAACAATTTCTTTTCTTAACAATCTTTTAATTTCCTCCTCTATTTTAGAACACATGGCATATGGCACTTGCCTGGGTGTAAAAAAATCTAGGTGTAGCTGTGTCACTTGTTTCAATGGGCATATTATGAGACTCAGATTAAGGCACTCTCTTGGTGCCTTGTCTGTTGTATGAGTACATTTTCCAAACGTGGTAAGTGATGACTCGGTGAGGGAGAAGATGTTCTATTCACAACTTAACTCAATGATTAATGCAGTGGTTCTCAAACTGTGGGGCAGGCCCCCCAGGGGGGCACGAAGATGTGAAAAAAAAAACAAGAATTGAAAATGTGAAAAATACATCTATTGAAACCAAAACAAATTAACTTAAACTAGCATCTGATACTAGAAAAATAAATATAGAGTTAGATAAATGTTGATAAAAGTTAAGTAGGTATAATAAAATATGCATCTATGATATATCATTAATTAAAAAAGAACAAATTGGTATTCAAAAAAACGTTAGAGGGGCGTGATTAAAACTGTTATGAAAACTCGGGTCGCAAATACTTAAAGGTTGAGAAACGCTGGATTAATGGGTGTCCGCGAGGTGACACTCCTCTGGTAATGGGTGACTTCAATGCGACCACTGGCACTGATAGGGCTGGCTATGAGGATTGTGTTGGTCTCCAAGGGAGGGGTGACCGTGGTGAAAGTGGCTCCATTTTCCATGACTTTGCAAAGGGTCAGGAGCTATGAATCGCTGGATCATGGTTCCAGCACCTTGAGCCACATCATTGGACTTGGTACTCCAATACTGGTGATACGGTGAAAGAGATCGATCACATCCTCGTGGGCAGACACTGAAGGCTCCTACAAAACTGCAGGATCTACAGAAGTTCCCAGTTTGTTAATTCTGACCACAGACTCGTTGTTGTTACCCTGACAATCCACCTTATGCCCAGAAGGCTTCCACCTACTAGGAGAATGAGGCTCGACCTGGCTGGACTCCAACATCAGGCTATTTCTAATGAGTCTGGACACAGTTTGTGTGAGGAACAGACTTGGTTGTGACTGCTGATCCTAATATGATGTGGGAGACCTTCCGTTCCCAGAAGAAGGTATTTCATCTTGCAGGGCACACTGGATATCACCAAAAGTGAAGTCGCAGTGCATGGCTTGATGGCAACTCCAGTCTGTACCGGAAACCAAGAAGGATGGCTGTGAGGGCTCTGCAGCTGATAAGGAGGTGTTTCTTAAAGGAATCTGTGAGCAAGTGATGCACCATCTATGGTCAAGTGACCCACGTCCTGCTTACAGAGGAATCAAAGCATTATACACATCCAAATCTGATTCTTGGAGAGTCACAGTTAGGGCAGTGAATGGACAGTCCTTATGGGTAACACTGCAGTTACTTTCAGCAGCTGTTTAAATTTGATCCACTGGCTAGGATGTTGGACATCTCTGGGTCCATGGTTCTTGAAGCTTATCCTCCAAATAGCTGTGAACCACCCAATTTCACTGAGATCCCATAGGTTGTGAACCAGCTGAGAGTAGGGAAGGCTGCAGAGATCTGTGGTACCCGAGGTAAACTTCTTCAGTCTGGAGGTTAGGCTGTCCTCCTGATATGGCAAGCAATCTTTCCTTCCATTTGGAAGACTGGTATCATCCCAACTGACTAGAAAATGGAACATCTTGTCTCTATTAAGAAAAAGAAGGATGATTGCTGCAACTACAGGGGGATAACACTGCTCTCTGTGCAGGGAAAGGTCCTCGCTAGGGTGATCCTCAGTAGGATATGTGATCACTTGCTCACCTACCATCGACCAGAGCAATCTAGTTTTACACCTAAGAAGTGTACCATCGACCGCATCCTAGCACTGAGGGTTCTCATTGAGAGGAAGCAAAAATATTGGTTGAGTTTCTTTGCAACCTTTGTTGATTTTCATAAATAGTTCGAATCAGTTGATCGAGTTGCCCTGTGGGACATCCTGAGACTTTGTTGGATCCCCCTAAAGTTGCTGAACGTCATGGCTGGCCTCTACACTGGTACTGTGAGTGCTGTGCAGAATGGAGGCAGAGCGTTTGCATTTTTACCAGTTGATTCTGGGGTTTGTCATGGGTTTGTTCTTGCTCCTACTCTCTTCAATGCTTGCATGAACTGAGTGTTGGACAGGGTCATGGGGTTCAGCAGCTGCAGGGCATCATTGTTGGTGAAGAAAGATTCACTAATCTTGACTTTCCCAATGATGGTATGATCTTTGTGGAGTCAATGGAGGCTCTGATTGGGGCTGTTGAGAGACTAAGCAAGGATTATGAGTGTCTAGGCTTGTGAGTGTCCTGGATAAAATCAAGATCCAGGCCTTCAATAACCTCTTAGGTACAGCCATCAGCAGTGTGTCTGTCTGCAGAGAGAGTGATGAACTCAAGATGAAGACTGGGCTTCAATACTGTGTCTCTTCTGAGAATTCTTCGGTACTGCTGGTTTGAGTTTGTGCCAAATGAGCAGTTGCTCACAGAGTCCCAAATGAGACACATTACCCACATCATGAGGGAATGTCAGTTATGGCACTATGGCCATGTGGTGCGATTTCCCCAAAGGGTGATCTGGCTCGTAGGATCCTCATTGTTGAGGACCCGAGTGACTGGACCAGACCAAGAGGACGCCCACATTACACCTGGCTGCGGAAAACAGATGGTCATTTCTGGAGTGTAGGACTGGACTATGTGTCTGCCTTAAGGATTACCAAATGGGATCACAAGCTGTTTCATTGTGTGGTGGGTGTGGCAACACGTTGTACCAGTGCATGCTTCCAACCTTACCTGACCTGTAGTTGTTGCTGCCACCTGAATAATTGCAAATTGCAAATAATTGCAAAGCTACCCTTTAGATAGATAGATAGATATTTAGTGTACCCAGCGTCTCCTTAAAGAGGCCAGCATACCTTGAAAGCACTTGCTTTACAGTCACTGTCCCAATTTGCATATTTTGAACTTCTCCCCACTTCAGCTTAATCTCCTGAAACCAACCTCTGCCTAATAAATTAGGTCCTGCTCTTTCTACAATCACCAGTATAAGTTTTCAGCACAATGTCAGTCTTTTGCAATGTTTTGCTTACATTACTCTTTAAATTTTAACTCACTCGTTACAGTAACATTACTACCAGTGTCAATCTCAAAACGAACAGACTTGCCTGTGATGTTCATTTCTATTTGAAATGGTTTCACTCATTTTATCTTATTACTCCTAAGGGGGGGAAATGCTTGCTCCATTTGCTCCTCATTCTTTGTTTCTTTGTTTAACGTATGTGCACGATGCTGTTTAGAACTCTTTCCAGCTGACTTTTTCATACTTCTACAGGCTTTGGTTATATACCCAACTTTTCCAGATGCATGGCACTTCTCATGCTTACACTTGCATTCTGATTGCATATGCTTTCTCCCGTTACATCTATAATATTCTTCAGTTTGGTGATGTCTCTTTTTCGGGTTTCAACTGCATTTTTATATTCTGGTTCCTGGTCTGTTCATGATGGTACCTCATCCCCAGCAGCTTCTTATTTGTGGTATTACAATCACAATTTTCAGTGCATTCTCAAAGGCTAAGTTTGCTTCAAATAACAACTGTCTTTGAATTCTGTCATCATTGATTCCGCAAACTAATTTCATAACATTTGCTCTGGCATGTCCCCATAATTGGAATCTTGAGCTAACTTCCTTAACTCTGCAACATATTCCATTACCGGTTCAGTAGGCTTCCTGGAGTGAGAATCTAAGTTAAATCTTAGTACTGTTTTACTCAGTTTGGGTTTAAAATGATCTCTGTAAAGGTTCATTAATTCAACATAAGACTTTTTGCTTAGCTTCAGGGGGCTCGCAAGGTTTCTTACTAAACGGTACATTTATGCTCCCACAACACTGAGAATTGGTCTTTTTCTGTTCCCCTCTGCAATCTCATTTACCATGAAAAACTGTTCTGGGATTTTGCAGTATTCTTCCCATGTTTGCACTTTAACATTAAAAGCTGTCACCTTTCCTATTGTCCCCATTCATTATTCCTTTCTCTCTTTGTCTCTTTTAATTGTTAAAACAAAATGTACAAGTCTACCACACTTCTTGGACTGATCCTTTCTTCTTCTTTGTGTCTACGCCAAGTTCTTTCCAAACTCTATACCAGCATCGTTCAACCATTTGCTTTATCCTCATCTCCAATATTTGTTTGCATTTTCTGGTAGGAATAGCGATGACACGCACCCGCTGAATGTGTTATAAATTAATTATTTTATTAAATCCAATAACATTAGAACAAGGTCTTACTCTCTTACAGTGCACACCTTCATTAGAACTTCCTGTCTGTTATGTCAAACAAAACTGCCACCCACTTCCAGAATAACTGTGTATCAGATTAGCATAGCAACACCATCTAATACCAAATGGAGCTCTAAATGGTGTGAGCTTGGGTCCGAACATCATCAGACTGCCACCAGCACTTTATAAAACCACACGTTTATTAAGCACAAATAAAGTCCCACACAGCACACAGTGCTCCCAGCACCAATCACCCTCTTCACGGGCCTCTCTCTCAATGGCCGTGGGCCGCCTTTCCTCTCTTCCCGGGAGCTTCGTCCTACTCCCACTCCTGACACTCGCTCCCTGATTGTAGGGAGACGGCCCCTTTTATTCCCACCCAGATGTGCTCCAGGTGCCTGATGACACTCTTCCGGCAGCACTTCCTGGTGTAACGGAAGTGCTGCCTTTGCACCCGGAAGCACTCCAGGCGTCCCTGGAAGGATCTTCCTCTATCTTCCCAGGTGTGGCGGAAGTGAATGTTTCCCGGGCTCCATGAGGCTCGGGGTGCCCCCTGGCGGTGGCCACGGGCCCCAATGGGCTTGAGCTTCCTTGCTCCTTTCCGGTGGTCCCCTCAACATTCAGGGCGGTTGCGCCCTTGTGGCCCAGGGGACATATACGCCACCTCCTGGTCCTTCCAGGCGTCCCAGCTTGGTCTGTCCCCCAGCCTCCTGTGACAATGGTTAAAATGGCTTATTTTAGTCTGTCCAGGATACTACACATAGAGAGACACCCTTCCAGGTATGTTTGGCATGCAATGGATGTCAAAAATGTGGTAAATACAATACACAAAACAGAACACAAGTAATCCTCTTCACAGAGATAGATGGCCAATCTATCATTGACACCTTAGAAATGCAATACAATAGTGCAAAGTATGTTGTTCTTGCACAGCACTCCTTACCAGAGGGCAGGAACAGAGCTCCTCAATGACTCTTAAAGCAAAATGCAAGAATAAGTTACACTACTCACTAAATACAGAACTATCACATAAGGATATTGATCTGTTCAAATATATCAAAAACAAAGTAGAAACTATTTAATAAAACTAATAAAAAACAATATCAGTCCTTCAGCTAATTGCAGAACCACTGCCATATTGTAGAAAAGGAGTCAGACAAGTCAGATAGAGAGTTTTGGAGACCTTGACCAAATACCTCCCCCTATTGGTCATTCAACAGTGGAGTCAGTGCTGGGTTGGCCAGTCTGAAATTAAAGCTAACTGCCCCATCCAATAAATGCATAAAATGACACTTCTATAACTTTACCAAAGTACTTTTCATTTTCTTATGCCAATATGGTTAGAGTTTTGGGTAACTTAAATTTTATCCCTGATAGAATAGGTCTGGTGGGCCACAAGAGAACCACATAGTGGCCAAACCAGCGGTCTGTTGGTGGCCACAGCCAGTTGGCAGGAATTTTGCACATCAGTTTTTGGGTGGTTTTCTGGCGGCCCGCTAGCTGCAGTAGCTGGCGGCTGACAGTTGGCCCCCAGGCGGCAAACCCGCCCTTCAGCTGCTAATTGCCTTTTCATTTTATCTTAAAATTAAAAAATTGTTGTTGGCAGTTCATTTATTGACCACCAGTCATGTAGGGAAAATTTTAACTAGACTACAACACACTTAGTAAAAGTCTTGATATTTTTATCAGAGCAAAGGTTATGCAACAATAATAACAATGATAATAACAATAATACTTATAATAATATATGATTTGGTGCACTTTTTTTTCCTACAGTCTTCTCCTTTCACATGCAGCACCACCTTTACAAAAATACCAAAAATAAAAAAAGAGATAATGTGGGATAGTAAAAGAACAAGGACCAAATAAAGCAGAATTTAATATAAACACAATTAAAGCTTATATTACAAATGTTTTTCAGCATTCATTCTCAACCGTTTTAGGCCCCATCTCTGTCAGAGGAACCTTTCAGAAACTGAGTCACCGCAGTTCCTTTTCATTAGCTTCATTTTTGGTGGGATTTCTCCATGCCATCACACAAATATTTGTTATTAACTTCTGTTATCTGACTCAGAGTATTAATGTGCACCATTGAAATAATAAAGACAGACTTATAATACATTGACTCTGGTATCCAGAAGGATTGAGGCTTGTTAGTGGCTGTAAAAACCTCCATGCTGTGGATGATGCTTTCCAGGCTGTCCTGTCAGTTTGCTTGGGTCCTGTAAATAAGGTGTAATTTAAATATGTTGATTTAATATCAGCATACATAGACATTTTCTTTTGAATGAATGAACAGAATGTTTACAGAGCACACAGAGTATACTGAGGAAATACAAAGTACCTTCAATTTGAGGAGTGCCATGCCTAAGGCCAAACAGGTGGGAAACTGCTTAAAGCAAGGTTACCAGTTTGAATACATCGTCTTTCCATAGTGATGACACCGTTATTTTATCTTTTCATGTTTGTCCTGAGAATAGTTGCATCAGTGAACAGTTAGCAGGTTTTGTGATGTTGTCTTTGTTATACATTAACCAGGTAAAAAAAATTAGAAATTAAACGTATAATGTTAACCATTTAGTACTTAACAGGTAAAAGTCACAAGACATCTTACTTTTATTAAATCTTGGAGGTTGTGGGGCTGCAGATAAGGTGTCATCATCTTCATCACTTGATGAAAGTGCAGCATTGAACTTCTGATTTGGTCTAAAATAGGATTTTCTGATTGGCACAAAACAACATCACAGAAAACCAGTTGGTAGGAAATTTTTGTAAAATTTTATGTCTCAAATTCTATCTTCCTTGTGCTTTCTGCATCTGTGTCCAAGGTGGACTTACCCAGATTGTTGATGCGCAGATGTGAATTGCTGCCTCTGTTCTGTAGATAGCTAGGCAATAATAACTGAAAAAGATACACTTAAGATCATTTATATTCTTCCACTATGAATGAAGCTTATTTCATTATTAAAGCAGCCGCTTCCACCGTTCTGCAACACGTGCTTTAACCTTTCACCATTCAGCAACATGGAACCCTCCTGCCTTCCCATTCTATGCTCGTTGCCTGTGCGAAAACTCCGCAGAGGAAATACACCCCCTCCCAGCCAGCTTCAAAACTCTGCAGGAGTTACTCTAAGTACAGCAAGTGGAAAACTGCTGCTTTCAGACTGTCAGTAGGAAATGTTGCTTCTCAGAAAAATACCCAAATTCTAGAAATGTAGTGTCCAAACAATTAATAAATGCACCAATAAAACACAGGCAAGTGAATGGTTTTAATATTGATGTGTATTAAAATACAATATATAATGTTTCAATTAACATCTTCAGTGGCCCATTTTTACTGATAAGTTGGCCCAACATTTAGGGCCCCCTGATGTAAAGCAATTTGAATAGTTCACATCAGATTGAAACAAAAATATTAATACACCCTTATAGGAGGAACATAGTCTAAATTGCATAGATGTTTTGTTTTTATTCAAAGTAATTTACCAAAACACTGATCAAAGTACGTCTTTTTTCCGGTGCATATTCACCTTAGGTAAAATAGAATAAAATTTAGGCATGGGACAACTTGTCTGAGAATAAAGCAGCCTGTGATAAATGAACATTTTGTCTGTTGACCTTGCAATTAATAAATGCAGCCAGTGGACCACCGCTGAGCCACTAGCTATATTAGTGGTCGGCTGGCCATCAGAGGACCGATGTTAACCCGCAGGATGGTTACCACTAGCGTTCTATTAGCTGCAAGCTGCTGATGTGACACTAACCACTGAGCAGCTAGCCATCAGCAAGCCAATAGTGGGCAAATGGCTGAAAACTCTGTTGGCTTGCTGCTGTCTACCCACTGTCAGTAAACTGATGATCTGCTGACAGGAGGCATGCTGCCCCAAAACAGACAGCGGACTGACAGATGCTTGCTTACTGGGATTTGTTTGCTTGCTCTGTTTTGATGAGGTAAACAAAATTATTTAGCTGTAAACTAATAAAGTAACCATATCTGATTTATGTTTACCTAGCTACTATTTATTTTTATATTGTTCAAAACTTTTCTCATGTTTGTGTATTATTTATTGTCTCCAGCAACGGGCGCTTGCTCCCTGGGATTGTGTTCTTTATTGATGCAGAACAGATTTGACCCATACACATTCCTTTAGTAACCTTTTTCGTTCCTAGCATTTGTCCCACGCTAACATAGGGTCCATTACTTTCTATGCCTTCCTCCATCTCTTCCGATCTATTGTGTCCCTTTAGTAACTATAGAGGAAATAGTTAGACGAGAGCAAAATGGTACAAAAAGAGATAGATGATTTTTAACGTCCTTTAAAATGTACCTTCCACCCACAAAATATATATCTTCCACCCCTAAAATGCAATGTATAATTATTTATACATACATGTAAGAAAATTTAATAATGTCATACCCTTGACCGGAAGTGGATGCCTGTTCCAAGATACTTTTCTTTCTGCCATATTATGGACAAGCAAAATGGACAAGGCTGTATATCCAACCAAACCATTTTTTCTGACCCTAGCTCACCCACTGTAGACAACCCGTCTGCAGGTGCCGTGACAGATTTTCAGCAAACGGGCTCAGTCAGTGCGTGCAGTAAGCTCGCAGTACGCAGACAAGGACGCCAAAAGACGAGAATTCCAGCTCACTTTTCGGAGTATGATGTGGGATGCTGTCCTTCCAAAGGTAACATACCCTCCAACCAAAGCGAATGTAGCAAACCAAGAAGTGCCATTAGCGCACCTTCATGTAAAAGTAACTGATTGGTTAAATGGGATCACAGCAGCAATAGATCCAGTGTACGTCGAGTCTCCATTTCCCTTTGAGACTCACAATCGGCAATAGTAAGAGAGGAAAGGAAACATGCTGAACTGGAGGAGATTAATACTAGAATCCCTGAAGCCTACGAAAAATCTTGTAATCCCGGGCCACCTTATATTCCTTTTGCACCTCTCCATTAGCATCTTTTGTTTTGCAAATATGTCGATCAGCACAAGCAGCAAGCAGCCTGCTATCCCATCCCCCCACCAACTCAGCTCAAGTCGCACAGATGATTCTCAGAGCTCAAGTCTGTTTATTTGGGTATGAGGTGCCTAGAGTTGCTGAGGGTAAATAAAATATCTTCATTTGGAATACATACAATTCATGTGTGTTCCAGGTCTGTAACAATTTATGTAAATGTAGGATGACAGGAAATGTGAGGAGTGAATTGTTAAACACATAACTAAAACAGAAACATTTTTCATGTTTTAGTAATAATTGACAAAATATACACATGAAGTGTATAATGTGTGAAGCCTGAAGTCCAAATATCAAATAAACAGTTTCACAAAAGGTACAAGTATAACAAAACAAGTGTGCCTTTGTTCAAGAATATAACCCTAGAAAAAGAAGTTGGCTCAGGGAACAAAGTAGATATGTCCAGTTGGTTATTGTAGCAGCAACAACAGCATTCTCATCAGCAAGAGGTTGTGGGTTAGGCAGTGTAAATTTATGGTACTAGTAAAAATGAGCGTTTTTTTTCTTTTTTTTATTCAGTTTTATTCTCTAATTCACGTTCAAGCTCCCCTTTCATCTGCACAGGAAGTTATTTTAAGATATCTTGAAATGTATTTGAGATATCTCAAAATGCACAGGAACCTATTTCGAGATACAGTGATCCCTCGCTATATCGCGCTTCGCCTTTCGCGGCTTCACTCCATCGCGGATTTTATATGTAAGCATATTTAAATATATATCGCGGATTTTTCGCTGCTTCGCGGGTTTCTGAGGACAATGGGTCTTTTAATTTCTGGTACATGCTTCCTCAGTTGGTTTGCCCAGTTGATTTCATACAAGGGACGCTATTGGCAGATGGCTGAGAAGCTACCCAACTTACTTTCTCTCTCTCTCTCTCTTGCGCTGACGTAGGGGGGTGTGAGCAGGGGGGCTGTGTGCAGCTGCTTCCTGAAGGACGTGCTGCACGGAGCTTTGCATACTTAAAAGCTCAAAGGGCACGTATTGATTTTTTATCTCTCTCTCTATCTCTCTCTAACTCTCTCTCTGCTCCTGACAGAGGGGGTGTGAGCTGCCGCCTTCAACAGCTTTGTACCGGTGGTGCTTCGCATACTTAAAAGCCAAAAAGCCCTATTGATTTTTTTTTTTGACTGCTTGCTTTGCACTCCTTTGAAAAGGAAGATATGTTTGCATTCTTTTAATTGTGAGACAGAACTGTCATCTCTGTCTTGTCATGGAGCACAGTTTAAACTTTTGAAAAAGAGACAAATGTTTGTTTGCAGTGTTTGAATAACGTTCCTGTCTCTCTACAACCTCCTGTGTTTCTGCGCAAATCTGTGACCCAAGCATGACATTCTAAAAATAACCATATAAACATATGGTTTCTACTTCGCGGATTTTCCTATTTCGCGGGTGGCTCTGGAACGCAACCCCTGCGATGGAGGAGGGATTACTGTATCTCGAATTGCATTTAAGATATCTTAAAATGCTTTTCAGATATTTCAAAATGTACAGCATATCATTTCAAGATATCTTGAAATCTATTTAAGATATCATAAAATGCTTTTTAGATATTTTAAAATAGATGCATTTTTAGATATCTGTAATTCAATTTGAGAATACAACACACCTGCACCAGGTGTAAAGGCGAAAGATGGCACCATTTGGATGCAGCAATGGGTCAGGCGATATCCTGCCAGTGAATCTGACACATGTCCTTCAAAGAAACAGTAGGACTTACAGAGCTTGCCAAGGTATTGTGCAAAGTCCTGTTTGTGATTATGTTTAGTGATGGTCTTTATATAAAAAAACGTTTATATGTTACTTATATAAAATCCAGATTGAATGTTATATATCTATTTACCTTGATTTGTTTACTTATCTTCCTACTGTATAAAGTCACAAGTAGACTGCAGAGTTTCCTGTGTTTGATCGACGCTGGCATGCTGACAAAGTACATGTGTAATGCCACTCCTTATTCAGGAAAAGATCTCAGGGATAAAGACTACACGGGAATAAGGTCATAAAGATTATGAAACCGTTTCTGGACAAAGGTAGAACTGAAACAACAGTTGCGTAAAGTGTGACAGGAACTTCCACCTGCAGCTAAAGTCGTTCTCGTACTGAAATAGCATTGCACATGTACTTGGTCAAGCTGAAAGGTACTTGCAGGTCGCTTGTTTGATATCAGCCTTTCTTAAACAGAATGAGGATGAAGAAGGTTTATCTTTACGTGCTTATCAGTCTGCTGATTTTTCTCTAGGAATAAATGTGGACTCTCAAATGGCAGTATGTTATCCACCAGACCCTGACCTTTGCAATACAGGTGGAATAATTACCAATCCAGAAGTGACGCCTCCTAATCTTTTCTCAAAGGATATGAGTGAAAAACTGCAGGGTGATGGCACATCACAGATTCCAACTGCCACTACAGCAGAGTTTATTCAGAGAATGCCATATACTGCATCAAAAGACAGTAAGGATTTAAACTACTATATGCCGTTAAATGACAAGGTGCAGCAGCAGTATCTAACTGGAGCAACATCAGTTTTGAACCCGAATGCACAGCCTTATGGGGCTGCTCATTTCCCAGATGTCAAACTAAATAGACCTGATTCAGAGAGTAAGAGACCTTATACTAATCAGCCAGATTTACAGCAGAACACCACTTCTTCACTGTTTCATCATCCAGTGCACACAGAACCAACTACATCATCTGTGTATTTTCCTGCAGCAAATATGATGGATTTATTAATTGCCTCATCACATGGCATTCCAAAGCCAAACCTGCCTTACTTTGAGAGAGGTAACTAAAGTGATTTTGCTCTTTTTATGATGGCACTTGACAGTCTTATTAATAACTATGCACACCTTTCTGAACAGTATAAGTATCAAGTGTTACTTGCAGCTTAAATTACCAAGGGCATAGCAATTAGCCAAAGCGTGCATGCATGACACATACCCACACACAACAGCATTAAGAGCTTTGAAGGATAAATATAGACAGCCTCGTCAACATGTCCAGAGTGAAATTGGAGCGCTAATGAATACTAACTCGAAGTAGAGTGTCCTAATGACAGTTGTTGAGCCAGAAATTTTATATTTTGATCAGCAGCCAAGACTACAAAATGTCATGGTGAAGACTTTAAAGGTACTACTCCACAATACTGAATGACGCATTGAGGCCTATGCTATACTAGACGTCTGAGACACTGACTCTTAGAACAGTGAGACAAGACCTTTTGCAGATGAATGGCGCATCAGTCACCTTTGATATCCCTCCAGTAGCGTAACCTCATAAAACATAAAACATACAATATCACGCAGGAATTCACTGCAAACTGTCTGGGGTTCTCAGAGTATTCCTACCCAATTTCCTAGCTCCAAAAGCATTACCATCACCTACAGGGTCTACCATTGCCAGAAACAAAATAAGGTATACCCAATGCTTCTCATTGGTTCAGACTTTCCACATCTGATTGTGCCAAGCCACCCAGTAATACAGGGACCACGGGGCACACCATTAGCCATACACCAGTAAACCCCCAATTCTCTAAAGAATCGCAAATCCAAGAATGGCAATTACTTTTTGTTCCCTCCAATCTTTGTAGGGATGAAAAATCATGGAGGGTGGGAGCATCCTGGGAAAGTTTTCATTTAATTAAATAAATACATTTGTACTAAAGCTGTTTCTTTTTGGAGCCGTGACTCCTTTGGTTCTGGTGTTTCAGAAGCGCATTATAGGCGCCTTCGTTCATTGTTTTTTATCTATGCAGCCTCGTTTTTGTTTTTCTATGGGTGTGTTGTTAGCTAGAAGTCGTTTGCTGTTAGGAATCATAATTGAACTTACTTTTAACACTGAATTACCTTAATGTGATTCAAATAAGCCACACTGACAGCTGCCACACTGAGTGCTGGCACAGTGGATTAGAGCACACTGACTGGTGGCACTGTGTAGTGGAGTAGCTGCTGGTACTGTGGAGTGGAGAACACTGATCGCTGGCACTGTGGAGTAGCTGACTGCTGGCACTGTCAGTAGTCGCCACTACCTCAAGTTTAAATACATAGACATATATAGATAGACGGCGCATTCACTGTGTTTTCCAGTAGACACGATACGTCAGCGCGTCAGCCTTATTGCGAGTGGCAAAAGTGCCATTTAAACTAATACAGGTAGACCTGGAAACCGGGTTTTCTGATGAAAAAACAATGTTTAAAACAGTATCATTTACATACAACAGATTTTGGCGAATCGTTTAAATGCAATTATTTATATCCATTTACACACTAATAATGGCAATTATTAAATAATAATAATTATAATTATTATTATTAATCATTCCTCCCATATAAGTAACATTTCGGGGACTGCCTTCTTCTATCTTCGAAACATTTGCAGACTTTGTCCTATTCTTACACAACACAGTACTGAAGTATTGGTTAATGCCCGAGTCACCTCACGTACAGATTACTGTAATGCTATTCTATCTGGCATCCGATAAAAACGTATCCATCGGTTACAACTTCTTCAAAATTCTGCTGCCAGGATAATATCCTGCTGTTGTAAATCCACTGAACATATTACACCTATTCTCTCTCAACTTCACTGGCTCCCTGTTAACTACAGAATACAATACTAAATACCACTCTTAACATTTAAAGCTCTCCACAACCTCACTGATCTCCTCCAGACTTACACTCCTCTCGCTCACTCAGATCCTGTAACTTGAGAGTATTCAGTCTGGCAATATGGTGTTGCCTTAGTTTGTGGAAGACAGATACAACTAAAGACATGAGCATAAAATGATGGTTGTCAATTTCAACTGTGTTTCCTCAATGTGCTCCTTGAGAAAAAAACATCATCAAGTTTGAGAAACGTTAACAGCTAACAACAATCTACATAGTTAGTGACTAAATACGTTTAGCCAAAACATTGTTTGGAGGGTCACTTGAGCACATAAATGCATAGATTTGCTATCTTAGCCTGGCTTAGCTAAAGTAAAGATTATAAAACGGGATTTACCTCCGTCTTGACTTTTAATCCTAATGGATCAAGTTTATTTCTAATAACCTCATTATATCCATTATTGCCAATCACTAAAATTTCTGTTTTCTCTTTATTTAGTTTGAGAAAATTACTACTCATCCATTTAGAAACACAACTAAGACAGGCGCTATTGATAAATACAGCTGCGTGTCATCAGCATAGCTGTGGTAATTCACGTTATGCCCCGAGATAATCTGACCTAACGGAAGCATGTAGATCGAAAAGAGCAGCGGACCCAGGATAGAGCCTTGTGGAACACCATATAGGATATCATGTGTCTTTGAGTTGTAATTACCACAACTAACAAAGAATTTTCTACCTGCCAGGTAGGATTCAAACCAATTTAAGACCCTGCCAGAGAGGCCCACCCATTGACTAAGGCGACTTCTAAGAATATTGTGATCAATAGTATGAAATGCGGCACTCAGATCTAAGAGGATGAGAACAGATAAATGGCATCTGTCTGCATTTACCCGCAAGTCATTGATACTTTTAAGAGTGCAGTTTCTGTACTGTGATTTGTTCTAAAACCTGACCGAAACTTATCAAGAATAGCATGTTTATTGAGGTGGTCATTTAGCTGCATAATGACTGCCTTCTCTAAAATTTTACTTAAGAAAGGCAGGTTAGAAATGGGTCTAAAGTTTTCAAAAGCAGAGGGGTCAAGATTATTTTTCTTGAGTAGGGGTTTAACTACAGCAGTCTTAAGACAGTCTTGGAAGACCCCCGTATCTAATGACGAGTTCACTATGTCAAGAATACTATCAGCTAGCACGCCCGATACTTCTTTGAAAAAACTTGTTGGTATTGGACGCAGGTGGAGGGTCTCAGTTGAGAAATTATTTTATGTAAATCTATCCTGGTGAAAGAATATAATTTGTTTATAACGGAGTACTGGGGCTTAAGAGGATCCGCAGTGTTGGGGAGATATACTATATTATGTCTAATATCATTAATTTTTTGATTGAAAAATACAGCAATAGCCTCACAAGTTTCACTGGAAGTATTTTGGAGGCATTCCTTTGAGTTACCTGGATTTAGCAGACGTTCAATCGTAGAGAATAAGATTCTGGGATTACTAGCATTGTTTTTTATAATCTTGGAGAAATAGTAGTGCCTCTCAAGACGGACTGTGTTATTGTATTCTGTTATTTTAACCTTCAATATCTCATAGTGGATAGTTAGTTTAGTTTTTCTCCATTTATTCTCAGCCCTACGGCATGTTCTTTTTAAATCAGACACTCTTTGGCTCTTCCATGGTATAACAATGCTAGAAGATTTTTTAACTGTCTTTTCAGGTGCAACTATGTCAACAGCGGCTCTCACCTTAGTATTACATTTTTCTACCTTACTATTTACATTATCCTCGCTATTATAGTTGGCACTATAAACGGACTGGTTGCTTAGAATGTTTGTAAATTTTAAAGCTGCTGATGAATCAAAGAAGCTTTTTTTAACAATATGCTTCTCATGAATGTTTTCTATCAATATTTCTATACAGGCAGTCCCCGGGTTACGTACAAGATAGGGACTGTAGGTTTGTACTTAAGTTGAATTTGTACAGTATGTAAGTTGGAACAGGTACATTATTTTAATAAATGCTATTGTTGACCGACTGTAACCAAGTGCTCTGCCAATGAATGATGGAGTTTCACCTCTCTCTGACCTTTTTATTATTTCTACTTTATTTTCTATGGTGATGGTTTTTCTCATCTTTACTGTATCACCAGCACTTGCATCAGATTTGTGTTTCAGAGACATTCTTGAAGAGTGAAGACAAAAGGTTAAGATGAGCTCTTCTGCACAGCAGTGTACAGCTATCACAGCAGGCAGGCATCTCTTGTCAGCACATCTGGTGTACTGACAAGAGACAACTTCCTGCTATGTACATAACAGTACAAGCAGGCTTGCTATTGAGAATGAAAGGGAGTAGCGCGGGGCGGTTCACCACCCACCTACCACACAGTCACCTCCACCACAGTATGCAGCCTGCAGCGTGCGTCCGCCCACCGAGAACGAACACGGTGCGGCCAAAGGTGTGTAGTGAATCGCCCACCACCGCCCCTATTCAACAGGCAGCCACCCGAAGCACACTACAATGTTACCCTTCGCCGCCTCGTTCACCCTCAATGGCCTCCGTTCAGCCACAACCGGGTCACCGCTTGCAGCATTACCAGCCGCCCACCGAAAACGAGGAGCCGTGTGTAGTGGGCGGGCAGTGAAACGCCCTACACTGCTCCATCCAGCCTGCGTCCAGTCAGGAGCAGTAGCTGTGGCGGCGTAGTGGGCGGACAGCGAACCGCCCCATTAAGCCTCCGTCCTGCACACGAGCGATAGCTGTCGCCCCAGTGACTATGGACCACAGGTTACCGCTCGCTTGCTGCCGGGAGCCGCCCGAGGGACACAGGAACACTACACTGCGCGAGCAGCAAAATCGCACCCCTCCAGCCACTACTTGCAGTGTCCTCCGGCCAAAGATGACGGAGTGGCACTTAATGAGGCGCATGCATCACAGCTGCGGCCTCGTTCGTAAGTCATAGGTCGAGTGTCCGTAACCTGGGGACTACCTGTATTAAATTGTAAAAGAAAATGACCTGATAGACCAATATCAACAATCTGCTTTACATCAACCTTTAGTCCTTTGATAATTACTAAGTCTAACGTATGACCTGCTTTATGTGTAGGCTGACTAACAACAACAACAACATTTATTTATATAGCACATTTTCATACAAAAAGTAGCTCAAAGTGCTTTACATAATGAAGAGAAGAAAAATAAAAGACAATAAGAAATTAAAATAAGACAACATTAGTTAACATAGAAAGGAGTAAGGTCCGATGGCCAGGGTGGACAGAAAAAACAAAAAAAAAAACTCCAGAAAGCTGGAGAAAAAAATAAAATCTGTAGGGGTTCCAGGCCACGAGACCGCCCAGTCCCCTCTGGGCATTCTACCTAACATAAATGAGATAGTCCTCTTTGTAGTTCGGGTTTTTCACGGAGTCACTTGATGCTGATGGTCATACAGACTTCTGGCTTTTAATCCATCCATCATTGTTGGAACATCATGGTGCTTTGGGTAGATGGTGGTGGCGCACGCCACCACCAACAGGACACCGGAAAAGGAAATAGAAGAGAGAGCAGGGGTTAGTACAGATTTTGAATGAATAGTTATTATAATGAACTGGATATACAGAGTATCAGGATTAAATTACAGTGAAGTTATGAGAAGGCCATGCTAAAATAATGTGTTTTCAGCAGTTTTTTAAAGTGCTCCACTGTATTAGCCTGGCGAATTCCTACTGGCAGGCTATTCCAGATTTTAGGTGCATAACAGCAGAAGGCCCCCTCACCACTTCTTTTAAGTTTTGCTCTTGGAATTCTAAGGAGACACTCAGTTGAGGATCTGAGGTTACGATTTGGAATATAAGGTGTCAGACATTCCGATATATAAGCCGGGGCGAGATTATTTAAAGCTTTATAAACCATAAGCAGAATTTTAAAGTCAATTCTGAATGACACAGGTAACCAGTGTAGTGACATCAAAACTGGAGAAATGTGTTCGGATTTTCTTTTCCTGGTAAGGATTCTAGCAGCTGCATTCTGCACTAATTGCAAACGATTGATGTCTTTTTTGGGTAGTCCTGAGAGGAGTGCGTTACAGTAATCTAGCCGACTGAAAACAAACGCATGAACTAATTTCTCTGCATCTTTCGATGATATAAGAGGTCTAACTTTTGCTATGTTTCTTAGGTGAAAAAATGCTGTCCTAGTGATCTGATTAATATGCGATTTAAAATTCAGATTACAATCAACGGTTACCCCTAAGCTTTTTACCTCCGATTTGACTTTTAATCCTAATGCATCCAGTTTATTTCTAATAGCCTCATTGTATCCATTATTGCCAATCACTAAGATTTCGGTTTTTTCTTTATTTAATTTGAGAAAGTTACTATTCATCCATTCTGAGATACAGGTTAGACATTGTGTTAGCGAATCAAGAGATTTGGGGTCATCAGGTGCTATTGATAAATACAGCTGTGTGTCATCAGCATAGCTGTCGTAGCTCACGTTGTGCCCTGAGATAATCTGACCTAATGGAAGCATGTAGATTGAGAAGAGCAGCGGACCCAGGATAGAGCCTTGTGGAACACCATATAGAATATCATGTGTCTTTGAGTTATAATTACCACAACTAACAAAGAATTTTCTCCCTGCCAGGTAGGATTCAAACCAATTTAAGACACTGCCAGAGAGGCCCACCCATTGACTAAGGCGATTCTTAAGAATATTATGATCAATGGTGTCAAATACGGCACTCAGATCTAAGAGGATGAGAACAGATAAATGGCCTCTGTCTGCATTTACCCGCAAGTCATTTACTATTTTAACGAGTGCAGTTTCTGTGCTGTGATTTGTTCTAAAACCTGACTGAAATTTATCAAGAATAGCATGTATATTAAGGTGCTCATTTAACTGTATAATGACTGCCTTCTCTAGAATTTTACTTAAGAAAGGCAGGTTAGAGTTGGGTCTATAATTTTCAAGAGCAGAGGGATCGAGATTATTTTTCTTAAGTAGGGGTTTAACTACCGCAGTCTTAAGACAGTCTGGGAAGACCCCCGTATCTAATGACGAATTTACTATGTCAAGAACATTATCAATAAGCACGCCCGATACTTCTTTGAAAAAATTAGTTGGTATTGGGTCAAGGGCACAGGTGGAGGGTTTCATTTGAGAAATTATTTTATGTAAATCAGGAAAATCTATCCTAGTGAAAGACTTTAATTTGTTTATTATGGAGTACTGGGGTTTAGGAGGATCCTTAGTGTTGGGGAGATATACAGTACTATGTTATTTCTAATATCATTAATTTTTTGATTGAAAAATACAGCGATAGCCTCACAGGTTTTACTGGAAGTACTTAGGAGGCATTCCTTTGAGTTACCTGGGTTTAACAGATGATCAATTGTTGAAAAAAAGACTCTGGGATTACTAGCATTGTTATTTATAATCTTAGAGAAATAGCAGCGCCTCTCAAGACGGACTGTGTTATTGTATTCTGTTATTTTAACTTTTAATATTTCATAGTCAATAGTTAGTTTAGTTTTCCTCCATTTACGCTCAGCTCTACGGCATGTTCTCTTTAAATCAGGCACTCTTTGGGTCTTCCATGGTATAACAATGCTAGAAGATTTTTTAACTGTCTTTTCAGGTGAGTAGTATAATGAATGCACCTTCTGTCAAAATGATTGATGAGTTAAGCCCCGCCCCTTTTGGATTGATGTCACAAACTCCCGCCCCCTTCCGGTTTCTCGGCCGGAAGTCCGTCACTTCCGGGACCCTTGCCATTCCTGTTTTTACCCCAGGAAACGGCCAAGATCCGTTTGGCGGATGTCCGGTCCTTCCTGGAACCCTCCCATCCTGTTTTTACCCCAGGAAACATCTGTCCCATCCTGTTTTTACCCCAGGAAATGGCCAAGATTTTATTTGATGGATGGGTGCCCCCTCCTTGAACCAGCCCCCACCTCTCCCGAGGACAAGTTCAGGTAAGTCTGTAGCAGACCCTGCCGTCCGCACCTCTTAGTGGTCGCAGGCCTTCTGACTTAGAGTTTCCTACCCACGGTCGGTTAACACTGTATTTGTTTACAGTGTGCAGGAATTATCAGCATGTTAATTACACAGCGCGTGTGTAGGATCGTGAGCGCGCTCGTGTGTATATAAATTGTAGCATTTTATATTTCTATCTCTCTATCTACGTGTACGACGATTAATGTTCATAGGACTGAAGCAAACAGTATTAGTTTTTTTTTTCTCTTACCGAAACGGGCTTTACAATCAATTAAGTTTTGTCTCGGCGTCTGAAATTCAAACAGGTTCTCTCCTCTGAGAATATTCAGGCCTGGTTTAAAAGAGCAGGCCGGGTGTGTAATAGCTCGGACATAAGACGTCAGTATTCTGAACTATGTACTCGGTTATTTTTGTACGGAGCCACCTGTTTTAAAAGTCTGATAACGAAACATTTATGCTTTATAAAAATTCTCATTTGGACAGCCGGCTGGAGACAGATTGACTGAACCCTGAACACGGACCCAAGAATTTATATCTTAATACACAGGGGCTCTGAGATCAGGCTGTCTGTTTTTATTTAAGTCTTTAGATTTTAAAAAGTTTGTTTGCGAGTGTATTCATATTTATACCCGTGATCCTATTAAACTAGTAATGGAGACGTTTAATAGGGGTCCGAGAAAACCCTCCTTTCTGATTTAAAAGGGTTTTTAACGGTAATTTTCTATCGCAGAGTTTTTAAACGGTGCAACGAGCCTTCTTCAGCAGAGGGTTGAGTGCGTGTGTTACTGGGGTATGTTTTAAGCTACTTTAACAGGCACAGAGTATCCAATATATTAACACGGTACTAGTCAGGATTTCACTTTGTTTTTTAAATCTGGTACCTCCTTTTTCCATCTTGTGCATTGTTCAGTAAACCTTATTTTGGTGGATCAGAACATTTTTTTGGTGGATCAGAACATTTTTTGGTGGATCAGAACGTTTTGCTTACACCCCAATCATTATTTTCTTTAGGTTTTTAACTGTTATACCTACATTTTATAAGTTTCAGCAGTCCTTGTTTCTGTGACAGTAACTTAATCATATGGTGTAAAAATCCAGACTACTCACTTTTTAAAAGCTCTGAATTTACCAATTCAATCAATATGTCAGCTTTGGATCCATTTCACCAAGGCAATTGGGGGCTTCCTCTTTGTAGATTTTAGTTTGAAGGGACAGCATTTCTCAACCTTTAAAACTCTGTTATGAAAACTTGGGTTGCAAATACGTAATCGTGTCCCCCTAACGTTGTTCTTTTTTTTGAAAGGAGCCCCTAATACCAATTTGTTCTTTTTAAATAATGATATAACATAGAGGCACGTTTTATTATACCTACTTAACTTTTAGCGACATTTATCTAACTCTATATTTATTTTTCTAGCATCAGAATGTAGTTTGAGTTAATTTGTTATGGTTTCAATAGATGTATTTTTCATATTTTCGATTCTTGTTTTCTTTTTGTTGTGGATAGTAGCCGTCACGTAGTATATGTGTAACAAATTTCAAATCGATAGGTTTGCAAGCTACAGGTGATTTAAAATCCTGGACAGCTACGTTAGCTTATTATAGAAGAAGATATGTGTTAGCACAAGGATTACAAGTTTACTAAAACTGTGAGGTTTATTCTTTCTTTTAGGTAGTCCAAGTTACATAGGACATCTAGCCTTGAAAACGGCTTTTTCCCCCATCTGTTTGTGAAAAAAAACATCCTTTGTTTGAGTCGCATTCAGGGTGAAGGGGATGTAAGTTTGAACTGTGATTCCAAGAGTCAAGAAGTGGTTGCATTCTTCTTGATTACGAGTCAAAGGCCCCGGGGTTTGTGCGGTGATCATGGTCAAGGGCAGATTTAAGCTAGACATTATTATTATTATTATTCCAAAATGAAACATTGACTCGCCCATATCCACATCAAGCAAGTATCACAAATACAAGACAGTAAAAAACTAAATTTACAAACAATAAGTCGCAGAGGAAATTAAAAAAACACATTAAGAACGGATCAACAGGGGATCAACCCAAACTCACAGCACACTGCAACTGAACCTACGTGTTTTGCAGTATATTATTAGCTAAACGGTCATCTATTTAGCCCGTTCCTCGGATTTGCAATGAGTTGGGCAAAACATTATTTAACATCTGAGAGTATGAGGCTAATTAACATTAGACTGGTATTGTTAGGACCTTATCCGGCACTAAAAGTTGGGTTTGTGTTCCTCCAGAGTCAGGAAGAACATGAAAAAGTGGAGTTATAAAGGAGTTATTACAATTTGAAAAATTGTCATAAGGTATAAAAAACATTGATATGGGGACAAAACCAGCATGAAAAGAAACCTTTTTGAAATAAATAATAAACTTTTTTGATGTGAACAGTCTGGAATAGTCTGAAGATGTCTTAAAGAGTTAATTTTTAAATAAAGCTTGCAAAAGTAATATTAAAAATATTAAAACTAAATAAAAACATAGAAGTACCATTTAATGATATCAATTAGTGTTAAGTATATTATCAAGCACTGGGCGCTGTTTATTTAATTTAGTTATAAGCAAAATGGTTGGATGCATTTTGCTTTGAAATTAACCATAGTTTGATACAGCTTTAAGAATGAGAATGCAAGACAAACCTATACATTAGAACACTCTAGACGAGAACAGGCCATTCAGCCCAACAAAGATCGCCAGTACTATCCACTTATTTGCACTTAATAACAAATGTTGCCGTTTCAATTAGGGATATCTTGGATCTGTGTTTTATTTTAACCTTTTGACAAGAAACCCCTGGTCAGCAAAATATACCCCATATATTGAAAATGAACCGCGCCGACATGCTAACTAAATAGATATAAGATATTTTAGAATATGGACCTGGGCTCTACCCAGATGATTCTGACAAACTAAGGGGTCTCCACTTAATTGCCAAACTTTCTGCGGGTGCTATGGATCTTGTAATGGAGAATGCAAAAGATTCTATAATCTTTAAGGGGCATGTGTCCACAGTGTTAACCAACCATAGTACGTGATGTTCAAAATTCAACTAGTGTTTTTCAGAAGAGATAGGACAAGTGCGGCGTGTGTTCTGTATTCTCTTTTCTGTATTAACAACTCACAATGACCAGACTCCCGAGACCTAACGTTTTTTTTTTTTTATGTAGAAGTACATTTCACAAACATGAATAAGAGACAATCCATCAAACCACTCTTGACCCAAAACAGGACCAAGCAGGGGGTGGGGCCGACATCCCTCAAAATGCTTTTGACACAAAGAAGGGCCAATCAGGCGGGTGGGGTGGGACACTCTTTTCAAAGAGTCTTTGGCCGCCCCCAAGCGGACAGGATTTGCCGGGCTATAAAACAACTTTTTCAACGACACTCCATCCTCGACGGTGAAAGAAATTAGGGTTAAGGTTTAAAAATCAAATGTTACTTTATTGGTCATTTTCAAAAACAATACTAAAATTCAGAGAGGTTTTACCAACCACTTCAAAACAATATTACAACTAAACAGCCTGTTTAAAAGCCTGTGATATCACCGGTACATTCTGTTCAGACACTTCATCTGATTTTCCATGTCATTTACCCCGTAAAACCTAAAGGTCCATCAGACCTATCCGGTACAGAAAAAATGTTGTTTAGAGAAAGCATCGGCTATTTACCGTATTTTTGAGTAAGAGGCTTCGTCCGTGTTATAAAAGTCTTGTACGTTGTACAATCAACTCCTTAATAGAATGTTCATTTTTCAGTTCGTCAGCAGCATTTTGTACAAAGGCATGAATCTGGTGAAATGCCCGAAAGATATTGAAACAGTCCAGAGTCTTGATGACCAGGCTCCTGAGCCACGGTTTGCGGAAAACAGACAGCAGCTGCTGAACCGGTCAGACTCAAACAGACACGTAGTCCGTGTCTGGCTGGATTGGTCTATTCAACATCCTTGACAGGTACTTTTAGGTACTGATCCATTATTATATCCGGCAGAGCCGCCATCCAACTCTGGCCCAGCTTCAGAGCCTTTGGAAATGTTTCACCCAGGGGCCGTCAGTTTTTTCAAGGGTCATGCCCGCATAATCCGCATCCTTGGTTGATATTTTCCAAGAGGCCAGAGCCTCTACCAGGTTGTACACGGCCTGGCCTGAATGGCTCTCTCCTCAGCCCCTGCTAGGCTCCCCGGAACATCATTAGCAGGTACAAAAATGTCAGGTATTGCGCGGTTCTCCAGGAAACTATCCGACCCAGACATATCACCAGGGGCAGGTAACGGAGGCTCAGGCTCCTAGATCTGGTCAGTTGAAGACATAAGAAGGAACGGCCAAGAAGGCTGATCTGGAGGCTAGCTGTTAGGCGCAGAGTCCTCGGAGTCGGGCACGATAGCCTCACGTCAAAACAGGCCATCGTAGGGACCCGTCTGGCCTGTAGACCATCATGCCTGATCAGGAGCATAGCCTTAGTGGTGCTGATTGTTAACCGTTCAAAACACGTCATTGAAAAAGTTGTTTTATAGCCCGGCAAATCCTGTCCGCTTGGGGGCGGCCAAAGACTCTTTGAAAAGAGTGTCCCACCCCACCCGCCTGATTGGCCCTTCTTTGTGTCAAAAGCATTTTGAGGGATATCGGTCCCACCCCCCTGCTTGGTCCTGTTTTGGGTCAAGAGCGGTTTGATGGATTGTCTCTTATTCATGTTTGTGAAATGTACTTCTACATAAAAAAAAAAAAACGTTAGGTCTCGGGAGTCTGGTCATTATGAATTGTTAATACAGAAAAGAGAATACAGAACACACGCCGCATTTGTCCTATCTCTTCTGAAAAACACTATTTGAATTTTGAACATCACGTACTATGGTTGGTTAACACTGCGGACACATGCCCCTTAAAGATTATAGAATCTTTTGCATTCTCCATTACAAGATCCATAGCACCCGCAGAAAGTTTGGCAATTAAGTGGAGACCCCTTAGTTTGTCAGAATCATCTGGGTAGAGCCCAGGTCCATATTCTAAAATATCTTATATCTATTTAGTTAGCATGTCGGCACGGTTCATTTTCAATATATGGGGTATATTTTGCTGACCAGGGGTTTCTTGTCAAAAGGTTAAAATAAAACACAGATCCAAGATATCCCTAATTGAAACGGCAACATTTGTTATTAAGTGCAAATAAGTGGATAGTACTGGCGATCTTTGTTGGGCTGAATGGCCTGTTCTCGTCTAGAGTGTTCTAATGTATAGGTTTGTCTTGCATTCTAATTCTTAAAGCTGTATCAAACTATGGTTAATTTCAAAGCAAAATGCATCCAACCATTTTGCTTATAACTAAATTAAATAAACCTTATAAACAGCGCCCAGTGCTTGATAATATACTTAACACTAATTGATATCATTAAATGGTACTTCTATGTTTTCATTTAGTTTTAATATTTTAAATATTACTTTTGCAAGCTTTATTTAAAAATTAACTCTTTAAGACATCTTCAGACTATTCCAGACTGTTCACGTCAAAAAAGGTTATTATTTATTTCAAAAAGGTTTCTTTTCATGCTGGTTTTGTCCCCATATCAATGTTTTTTATACCTTATGACAATTTTTCAAATTGTAATAACTCCTTTATAATTCCACTTTTTCATGTTCTTCCTGACTCTGGAGGAACACAAACCCAACTTTTAGTGCCGGATAAGGTCCTAACAATACCAGTCTAATGTTAATTAGCCTCATACTCTCAGATGTTAAATAATGTTTTGCCCAACTCATTGCAAATCCGAGGAACGGGCTAAATAGATGACCGTTTAGCTAATAATATACTGCAAAACACGTAGGTTCAGTTGCAGTGTGCTGTGAGTTTGGGTTGATCCCCTGTTGATCCGTTCTTAATATGTTTTTTAATTTCCTCTGCGACTTATTGTTTGTAAATTTAGTTTTTTACTGTCTTGTATTTGTGATACTTGCTTGATGTGGATATGGGCGAGTCAATGTTTCATTTTGGAATAATAATAATAATAATGTCTAGCTTAACTCTGCCCTTGACCATGATCACCGCACAAACCCCGGGGCCTTTGACTCGTAATCAAGAAGAATGCAACCACTTCTTGACTCTTGGAATCACAGTTCAAACTTACATCCCCTTCACCCTGAATGCGACTCAAACAAAGGATGTTTTTTTTTCACAAACAGATGGGGGAAAAAGCCGTTTTCAAGGCTAGATGTCCTATGTAACTTGGACTACCTAAAAGAAAGAATAAACCTCACAGTTTTAGTAAACTTGTAATCCTTGTGCTAACACATATCTTCTTCGTAGCTGTCCAGGATTTTAAATCACCTGTAGCTCGCAAACCTATCGATTTGAAATTTGTTACACATATACTACGTGACGGCTACTATCCGCTTTCGGGTGATGATTTTATTACTCTTTTTATTGTTGAATCAACTCTCGGCACCGCGCAGCAGGGCGGCCGTGCTGCGCATGCGTGAGAAGCAGGGGGCCGCTAGGGTGGAGAAAAAAAAAGCTGCTCAGGAAGCAGCAAGCCCCTCATCCTCTGAGCAAACGAATGCTACACGTCCAGAGAAAGAGGAGGAATACTATGAATGCTCAAGTCAAGTGTATTCACTGTACGTTATCGTGCAGTACGCCATTACTGGTAATAGATATTATGTAACTATTCACTAAAACATTTTCCTTCCTGATTTGCCTAACATGTCCAAAATAAGCCTGATCAGCCCTGTAGTGTATAGGCTTATATAACGTCCTATAACCATTCTTATTTTTCAGGGGTTTATAACTGCGGTAAAATGGATGGCTATTACCAAGCAGTAACAGAATTTCTAAAACTTTGTATTATACAAAGCCCCCCTGAGTATCAAAGTGTTCATAGCCTGATGATGAAAATGCTGTTTTAAGTTAAAACCTGAACAAGATAACTGTTTTCTATTCAACATATAAAACGTTTAGTAAATAAAGAGAGGCTAAATACAATTTATAACAAAAATGGAACACCGATGGACAGCTGAATAACCGAGCAAATCTACTTTAACTTGAAGTGAAGCAGAGTGTTTTACAAATCATCCCCTACACAGTGGTTCCCAAACTGTGGGGCTGTCCCCCTAGGGGGGCGCGACGTAACAAAAAGAAAACAAGAATCGAAAATATGAAAAATACATCTATTGAAACCATAACAAATTAACTCAAACTACATTCTGATGCTAGAAAAATAAATATAGAGTTAGATAAATGTCGCTAAAAGTTAAGTAGGTATAATAAAACGTGCCTCTATGTTATATCATTATTTAAAAAGAACAAATTGGTATTAGGGGCTCCTTTCAAAAAAAAGAAAAACGTTAGGGGGACACGATTACGTATTTGCAACCCAAGTTTTCATAACAGAGTTTTAAAGGTTGAGAAATGCTGTCCCTTCAAACTAAAATCTACAAAGAGGAAGCCCCCAATTGCCTTGGTGAAATGGATCCAAAGCTGACATATTGATTGAATTGGTAAATTCAGAGCTTTTAAAAAGTGAGTAGTCTGGATTTTTACACCATATGATTAAGTTACTGTCACAGAAACAAGGACTGCTGAAACTTATAAAATGTAGGTATAACAGTTAAAAACCTAAAGAAAATAATGATTGGGGTGTAAGCAAAATGTTCTGATCCACCAAAAAATGTTCTGATCCACCAAAAAAATGTTCTGATCCACCAAAATAAGGTTTACTGAACAATGCACAAGATGGAAAAAGGAGGTACCAGATTTAAAAAACAAAGTGAAATCCTGACTAGTACCGTGTTAATATATTGGATACTCTGTGCCTGGTAAAACATACCCCAGTAACACACGCACTCAACCCTCTGCTGAAGAAGGCTCGTTGCACCGTTTAAAAACTCTGCGATAGAAAATTACCGTTAAATCAGAAAGGAGGGTTTTCTCGGACCCATATTAAACGCGTCCATTCCTTTCATTACTAGTTTAATAGGATCACGGTTTATAAATATGAATACACTCGCCAGCAAACTTTTTAAAATCTAAAGACTTAAATAAAAACAGACAGCCTGATCTCAGAGCCCCTGTGTATTAAGATATAAATTCTTGGGTCCGTGTTCAGGGTTCATTCAATCTGTCTCCAGCCGGCTGTCTAAATGGGAATTTTTATAAAGCATAAATGTTTTGTTATCAGACTTTTAAAACAGGTGGCTCCGTACAAAAATAACCGAGTACATAGTTCAGAATACTGACGTCTTATGTCCGAGCTATTACACACCCGGCCTGCTCTTTTAAACCAGGCCTGAATATTCTCAGAGGAGAGAACCTGTTTGAATTTCAGACGCCGAGACAAAACTTAACTGATTGTAAAGCCCGTTTCGGTAAGAGAAAAAAACTAATATTGCTTGCTTCAGTCCTATGAACATTAATCGTCGTACACGTAGATAGAGAGATAGAAATATAAAATGCTACAATTTATACACACACGAGCACGCTCCTACACATACGCTGTGTGTAATTAACATGCAGATAATTCCTGCACACTGTAAACAAATATTTTTAAAAGGGAATTACCGGAGAGTCAATTTAGGAGCCTCTGTTATTCATAAATTTATTTTAGCAAATGTCTGGCCTCACTTTAAGTGTGTTTCAAACTGAACCTTATGTTAAAAGTAATTATGTGTGAACATCTTTTGTGTCTGCATAAGGATTGAGCCTGCCTAATAGCTAAACCCCCACCCCCCTTAGCTTCAGGTTGTCAGAGCTGATGACCGTGGACATCCGTGTATTGTTCGGGTTTACATCCGTATTTTAAAAGTCGTCTTTGTAAGCATTCGAAATCTTTTAATATCATAAAGTGAGACCATTTTCACACTGCCCCGAACGATCTGATACGGGTTTAAAGATCAGGGTACCCAACAGAAGCCCCCAAAGGGTTAAGACTCTTTCACTTGGCTGGGATTTTTTAAATATATAACTCCGGGGTTAAAATGTATACGTCTCAAACGTTCTTTAAAAGGTTTCTGTTGCCTATTATTTTACAGATCTTATATCGATCTCGTTATCATTAAAAACTTTTACATCTCGTGGGGTTTAGCTCCTGATACGCATGCGTTGAGAACGCAGCGCCTGAGGCTCGTAGCCTTGGGGGTAGGGGCTAAAGCACTCTGTGCGAAGGACGCATCCTGTGGGGATGTCAGTTTCCTGGGGCTGCGCGCTCAGACAGAGTGCCTGCTCTCTGCGTGCACGCGCAGCGGTCTGCTCCAAGAGGCTCAGTGTGTAGACGAAGACAACTGGGCAGCTTGTATTTGGAAACTACAGGCAGCCTGCTCCGAGACAGAGAGCCGGACAGCACCCGGCGGTGTGAAGTAAAGGCTTTTTCAGCTTAGAGACTGTCTGTGAGCTGAAGAAATCATTTTGACTTAGATAAAGTATTAGATAGATATTTTAAATAATAGAGTTTCTTACCCAAAGCACTAGAGACAGGAATGGCCACCAAGAGGCTTGGATGGTAGGGGCCCTTCCTTAACATGTTGGTGTGTGTGTGTGTGTGCGTGTGTGTGTGTGTGTGTGTGGAGGCAATCTCTCCTTTGGCTACAGGCAGAGGCCGCATGCTCCGAGACAGACAGCCGGACAGCACCCGGCTGGGGTGAAGTAAAGGCTTTTTCAGCTTAGAGACTGTCTGTGAGCTGAAGAAAATCATTTTGACTTAGATAAAAGGTTAGATATTTTAAATAATAAAGTTTCTTACCCAAAGGACTAGAGTCAGGAATGGCTATAAGGCAGAATGGACAGGCTGAAACATGTGTGTGGTTGTCTCTCCTCGGGGAGAAATGATCAAGGACTGGCCTGGGGCTGGAGTCAGAGTCAAAATGACTACTATGACGGCCATCCGGTTTGTGTGTGTGTGTGTGTGTGGGCGGTCTTTTCCTCTAGGGGCGGGGAAGCGGAAGGGGGCGTCCTCAGGGTTAACTGACCGTGGGCAGGAAACTCTAAGTCAGAAGGCCTGCGACCACCAAGAGGTGTGGACGGCAGTGTCTGCTACAGACTTGCCTGAACTTGTCCTCGGGAGAGGTGGGGGCGGGTTCAAGGAGGGGGCACCCATCCATCAAATAAAATCTTGGCCATTTCCTGGGGTAAAAACAGGATGGGAGGGTTCAAGGAAGGGACAGATGTTTCCTGGGGTAAAAACAGGATGGGAGGGTTCAAGGAAGGGCCGGACATCCGCCAAACGGATCTTGGCCGTTTCCTGGGGTAAAAAACAGGATGGGCGAGGGTCCCGGAAGTGACGGACTTCCTTCCGGGAACACCGGAAGGGGCGGGAGTTTATGACGTCAATCCAAAAGGGGCGGGGCTTAACTCATCAATCATTTTGACAGAAGGTGCAGTCATAATACTACTCACATCTTTCGAAATTCTGTATTCTACCCATGTACATCTGTTGTATCAATAAGTTGCAAAGTTGCTCGCTTTACCAGCTATAACAGAAGTTGAAAACTTTACTTGGTGGTTAATGCATTTGGCAGCTGGGTGGTTTTAGATTTTACACTGCACTCAGTAATAGTGTTGGTAGCATCCCCATTGTGTAAGTCAATGCCGATTAGTGACAGGGTTTCCACTCGCCATTGAAATTTTCAGTGCTGACATCAGACTCTGACACATTTTGCACTTCCGCTTATTTCCTCTCACTAATAACACTTAAAGCAGTTTCCTTCCAACAAGACATAGCCAACCTAGTGATGGGCAATTCACATACAATCCATTCTTTTTGAACAAGTCTTTTCAGTGAATCATACGAATTGATTCAGTGGAGCTCAACGGAATTCTAAGGTAACTTCAGAAAGTTACTAGTTGATGGTCTCCTGCTAATGTCATGTGTTTTGAATAGTTGTGATTGGCAACATTTTAAGTCAGTCTTATTTTCTAAACTTTGTTATGCAGGCATGTGCTGTATAATCACCTTCAATTATGTGCATTTTCCAAATAGTACTTTTTAAAAGTTAAATGAACTTTTCTAGTGATAAAGTTAACACTGGCAATTGTGCTGTGTATGTTTATAATCAACTGCTATTTTTCTCAAGGTAGATACAGTATGTATTAAAAAGCAAGCATGTAGTATAGGATCATTTTCATTTGAGAAAAGAAAAGTTAAAAGGCTAAGCTGTGGGAGAGGCCAGTTAAGAAAGCTGTTGGGCCTAGGTCTATCCAGGCCCAGTACAAGCCCTGCCCCTGACAAATATGTGCATATTACTTTTTGATCATGCCACGTAGTACAGACAGGTGCTTTTCAAGCACCCCTTAAATTTGAAGGCTTCAGTATCAATGCAGTAGTATCAAAAATTTTCACTCACATGAAATAAGTTAAAATATGAATAATATAAAGAATTGTGGTGTCAGTGCACATGGCTAGCAATGATTCAATATCATTTTTGTGGCTGAATTAATGACTTCCTATCCTAAAAAGATTTTGCTCACAAAGGCGTTATTTCTAGACTGAAGATGGCTGTTTAAATGCTCCTTTTTTATACAGTGCACCTGTCTGGAATTTTAGTGGCTTTTATATTTAAATAACACTTGCTTGGTTATCACTATTATTATTATTTGCTGCCTTTTGTTGTTGATGTTGCCATTAGTATAATAATAATGCATATATAATTCTACAAGGTGGATTTGGCCAGGGTGAGGGCCTAAATATGATATCTTTTTATGTGGTCCAATAACCCTAGTGTCACCCCTGTATAGGCTACACTCAGACACTGATCACATTAAACACAAATTTGAGCCTCAAACCTCTTTGAAACGGGTCAATACTGTTTAAAAAAGTGACACCTCTAACTTTTGCAATTTAGGCAACTGTCTGATTCACCTAAATGGTAAAGCCATCCCTGCTTTTATCCAATTATTATTATTATTCAAGGCCATATTAAGACCCCCAGGGTGACTTAACGATTTTAACTTATTTTTAACAATAAAGTGCTCTTAAATATTCAATTTAATGTAATTAATATTATCATTATTATTAATAATAATAATAATAATAATATTACTATAAGAAAGCGCATGGACATTGTGTCATGCAGTGCTGTAGTTCCCATTCTTTATGTTGGCGAGAGCAGATATTTGAATGTGAGCAGGGAGGTTTATGTGTGTTATGTATATGTAAAAATTTAATAATAAATATAAGTTCTATTTAATGTTTCAAATTATTGCATTGAATGTGTTATGTGCCTGCACCCTGGTATTAAGGTGCACGTTACAGACGGAACTTGTTTATATACATAAAATGGTGGAAGTTTGGTAATTGCCGTATTTGTGTCTTTCTTTATTAACTTACTATTATACTGTTGGTTTAAGTGTAAAAACACAACAGAATTGGCGACGAGAAAATAAATAAACCTGCCGCATGCTGACTGTTCAAAACAAACTGAGCTTCTCTGCTTTGCATTGAGTGAATTTCCATGTTTTCTATGTGCTTCGTGGCATACTGAAGAGCGCACCCTGGGCCTGCCAGAAGAGACACGGATAAAACACAGAAGTGAGTAAAGAAAATCTTAAGAATTTGAAACAAGATGTATGGCTGTGTAGGACAAATGGCTGCTTTTGACAGCACCGAGGAGGAATGGGCTACTTACATTGAGAGACTTGAGCAGTACTACCTCGCAAACGATATCGGGAATGAGAGAAAGGTGGCTGTGCTTTTAAGTGTAATGGGTCCGAAAACTTATAATCTGTTGCGCAGTCTAGTGGCACCGTTGAAACCCGCAGAAAAATCATTTAAAGATATTGTGGATGTATTGCAAGCACATTTGAACCCAAAGCCGATGATTATTGCCGAGCGGTTTCGCTTTCATAAACGGGACCAGCAGGAACACGAGTCAATTGCGGACTATATTGCTGAGCTAAGGCGGCTTACAGAGCACTGTCATTTTGGCGAGGGCTTGTCCGACACGCTAAGAGATCGACTCGTGTGCGGGCTTCACAACGAGAGCATACAGAAACGGCTCCTCACAGAAAGAGATTTAACATTACAGCGCGCACAGGAAATAGCGATTTCAATGGAAACGGCGGAAAAAGACGCCTTAGAATTTAAGAGAAAAGTGATTTCACAGTGCAGCCTCAATAAGGTTGTAGCAAAGCAGTCTGAGAAAATGCCATCCTGCTTTAGATGTGGAAAAAAATCGCACGTTCCGACTGAATGTTGGTTTAAAGATAAAGAGTGCAGACAGTGTAATAAAAAAGGGCACATCCAGAAAATGTGCAGATTGAACGAAAATAAAGGAAAGTCACATAAAATGGGTAATAAAAGCAAAAAGGTGCATGAAATTGATAAAACCAACTCCAGTGACTCTGAAACTGAACATCTGTCTTGTCTAGAGCTCCATTCTATTAAACACACTGACCGCAGAATAATATGGGTGGCACCCAAAGTGGAAGGAGTGACATTAAAAATGGAGTTAGACACCGGATCAGCCCTGTCAATTATTTCAGAAAAAGATTATAAAGAAAAATTTCCAAATGTGAAACTGAAAGGCACTTCAGTAATACTAAAAACATACACAGGTGAAAAGATTGCTCCCATTGGTAAGCTTAAGGTGACAGTTGTGTATGAAAGCCAGAGACATCTTCTGGATTTATATGTGCTACCAAGAGGAGGTGTTCCCTTATTTGGACGTGAATGGCTAAAAAGTATCCAGCTTAACTGGCAGTCCATAAAAGAAATGCAGGTCACCTCAGGACTGAGCATATTTCCTAAGCAAGAAAAGCTGAATTCACTGTTAGTTCACTATGCACAGGTGTTCCAAGAGGGAATTGGGACTCTCAAACATATCAAGGCACACATTGCAGTGGAAGAGGATGCACAGCCAAAGTTCCATAAGGCTCGCCCTGTACCATATGCTATTCGCCTTAAGGTTGAGGCAGAGCTCAAGCGTTTAGAAGGACAGGGTGTCCTCTCCAAAGTCAATTGGTCTGAGTGGGCAACGCCCATCGTGCCCGTGATCAAGAAAAATGGTGCTGTACGCATCTGTGGTGACTTTAAAGTCACATTAAATCCTGTACTACATGTCGACCAATATCCTCTACCACGCATAGAGGATATCTTTGCCTCACTTGCTGGTGGCGAGAACTTTTCAAAGATAGATTTGTCCCAAGCATATTTACAGATGGAATTAGAAGAGTCATCTAAAAAGTACCTCACTATTAATACTCACAAGGGACTCTTCCGTTATAACAGACTGGTTTTTGGAGTTTCGTCTGCTCCTGCTATGTGGCAGAGAGCAATGGATCAGGTGCTACAGGGCATCCCTGGTACTCAGTGTTACTTAGATGACATAATTGTAACTGGTACAGATAATAGTGCACATCTGACAAACCTTGAAGCAGTCCTTACTAGGCTGTCAGAATTTGGACCTAGAGCAAATAAAAGTAAATGCCAATTCTTTAGGGACTCTTTAGAATACTGTGGACATATTATTGATAAGAATTGCCTCCATAAATCCTCAGACAAGATTGATGCTGTCCTGAAGGCACCTCAGCCTGAAAATGTGACCCAGTTACGTTCTTTCCTGGGCCTTGTAAATTACTACCATCGATTTTTGCCAAATCTTTCAACAGTGTTGCATCCACTAAACTGTTTGTTACAAAAAGGAAGTAAATGGGAATGGTCACAAGATTGTGAACAAGCGTTTAATACTGCCAAACAGCTGATTACATCTGATGAAGTGCTGACACATTTTAATCCAAAGTTGCCATTGCGCCTGGCTTGCGATGCATCACTGTATGGCATTGGTGCTGTTCTTTCTCACAAGATGCTTGATGGCACAGAACGACCAATTGCTTTTGCATCAAGGTCTCTAAGTCCTGCTGAAAAGAATTATGCACAGATAGACAGGGAAGGTCTGAGCCTAGTGTGGGCGGTAAAGAAATTTAATCAATACCTATATGGTAAACATTTCACATTAGTTATGGATCATCAGCCCTTAGTTGCTATTTTCAGTCCTCATAAGTGTGTTCCAACCATGGCTGCAGCACGCTTACAACGATGGTCTTTGTTTTTAGGCGGCCATGACTACCAAATTGAATTCAGAGGCACAAAACAACATGCAAATACAGATGGACTTTCCCGTCTACCTTGTGAGTTTAAGGGAACTCAAAACCTTTCCGATCCAGCTGAAATTTTTCATCTAACACAACTGGAGCGCTTACCCATTACAAGTGCTCAAATTCAGAAAGAGACAAGTCGAGATCCCACTATGGCCAAATTATTTGACTTGATAATAAAAGGTTGGCCTTCTAGAAGTGATGCTGATCTCCCTGAGTACTCAAATCGACGTGACCAGTTATCAGTTTGTCAAGGATGCATTATGTGGGGCACAAGAGTGATTATACCACCCAAACTTCGTACAAAAATACTTGAGGCACTTCATGAAGGTCATTTAGGTGTTGTAAAGATGAAAAGCTTAGCCCGAAGCTACATATGGTGGCCTGGAATTGACCTTCAAATAGAGAATCTGGCCAAGTCATGCACAGGATGCCAACAGACTCGGCGACAGCCCCAAAGCGCTCCCCTTCATACCTGGGAATGGCCAAGCTCTGTCTGGCAACGACTTCACATTGACTATGCAGGACCTTTCCATAATCGAATGTTTCTCATTGTGGTTGATGCACATTCAAAATGGCCTGAAATTTTTGCAGTAAAAAAGGCAACATCATCTAAAACGGTAGATATACTCCACACCTTATTTGCACATACTGGACTTCCAGAACAACTAGTCAGTGACAATGGCACTCAGTTTACATCTGCTGAGTTCCAGGCATTTGTAAAAAAGAATGGCATTAAGCACATCACCTCTGTTCCTTACCATCCTGCAACAAATGGTCTAGCTGAACGTTTTATTCAGTCCTTCAAACTATCTATGAAAGCCATGGAAAAGGAAAAAGAGTCGCTACATGTGAAAATTGCAAGCTTCCTTCTAGCCTATCGAAACACAGCTCACTCAACCACAGGTCAGACTCCAGCAATGCTTTTCCTGGGAAGAAGCTTGAGATCACGCTTTAGATCTGCTAAAACCTGATTTGCGTATACATGTGCAAAAGAAGCAGTGCTTCCAAGACCAAAAACAACGCAAGCTTAGAATATTTGAGGTTGGACATAAAGTGCTTGCTAGAGACTACCGACACTCAAATCAGAAATGGCAACCTGGTAAGATTGTGTCAAAGACTGGTCCACTGACATACACAGTGCAGGTGGGGCATGATACAGTCTGGCGCAGACATATCGACCAGCTTCTAGATGCACAAGCTCAGGAAGACACATCACAAGACGAGGCTGAGGAGCTGATCATTCCTCAGAACTCAAATGAGTTTACCTTCTTGACACCTGATTCATCCCTTGCTGCTGGTGAATCTCAGCCTCAAGAATCTGCTGAATCAACCTCATCTCAAATGTCTGCTCCACCTACACAAGAAAGACGCTATCCTGAGAGGATTCATAAACCTCCTGAAAGGTTGAACTTGTAGTCAATATTAATGTACAAAGTACTTAGGAGTCTGTTAGCTTTGGTAAGCTGCATTTCGCCATATATAAATGTTTCAGTACACCGTAGTAAATGGTGCACTTTTATATAGTATGCTTTAGCTGTCTTTATATTCATGTTTTGTATCCATGCCAAGTGTTTTGTAGATATGATATATATAAAAAAAAAAAAATACTGTTATACATCCAAGCTGGGTGGGAGGAAATGTTATGTATATGTAAAAATTTAATACTAAATATAAATTCTATTTAATGTTACAAATTATTGCATTGAATGTGTTATGTGCCTGCACCCTGGTATTAAGGTGCACGTTACAGACGGAATTTGTTTATATACATAAAATGGTGGAAGTTTGGTAATTGCCGTATTTGTGTCTTTCTTTATTAACTTACTATTATACTGTTGGTTTAAGTGTAAAAACACAACAATGTGGGATTTGGTTCCAGTTATGAAAGGTTCCATGCCATCAGGAACCCCTGGGTGTGCATCCAGAACACACTGATGGTAGAACCATTCTTGTTATTTATTAATAATAAAAATATTTTATTGTTATATTTTTTGGAACTGTTTGAAAAGAAAAGCAAAGATGTATAGAAAGGTTATTATTGCAAAAAAAAAAATTGCACATTGAAATATATAACAAAACTGAGATGAAAAAGTAAAAGTGAATGAAACTATTAATGTAGCTGAAAAGACTAACTGAAATTAAATAATTAGCATTTTTTTTCACAACCAGGCTTAAGGCACAGGGTAATTTGGGCACCTGCCCTAGAATTAATCAAAATATATGAATATACAGTATATTTATTCTTTGTTTTTCAAATACTAAATATCCCTGCCACTTGACTGGCCAACAATCTTATTTAACTCCTTTCCAATTATCTCTGAGATATATTGTTCATTGTGAGCCTCACAAACACACATCATCCCAGACTTCACATGCCTCTAGTCAACAGTGGCTAGTGACAAAGGGTGACACTGCATTTGCATCCACAGGGCTAGATGAATACAGACTTGTAAAGCATGTAGAGAAGAAAGCAATTTACAGTGCAATAATTGTGACAAATCCTTAGAAACTGACAGCATGATAGATTCTTGTTCTAGTGATACTGTAGAAGTCCAAGGTGATGATTTTGCTCAATTGGTAAGTTATGACTTTTTGCTGACACTCACAGCTGAAAATGCCTAATATTGTAAAAATAATTTGATTCCAGAATAAAGTTTTAAAATATTTTCCCTCCTTATTTTGCAAATGCTTTGCAGCACGAGTTAAACAGGTTCATCCATCAGCTACTTAGAGACTGTATCTGGCCACTGTGAGCGGTGCACTTCCTCAGGGATGTCAGCTGATCCTTCCTTCAGCCTCCACCTTCTGTGCTCAGCATCTCCATTAGAGCAGCTATTCATTTCATCTGAGTTTTTAGCTATCCAAGGTAGCATCAGTCCACATTACCTCATATAATCGGGGTTCTATTATATACAGGTTACACACACACATTCTGTATATATATATATATATATATATATATATATATATATATATATATATATATATATATATATATAATAAAAGAAAATCTTGAGACGAGACTATTGCCAAGAGATTTTTCAAGTCCTGCCCTTCTCTCAACAATTTATGGTTAATGGCCCACGCCCACGGTCCTCTCACCTCTCATTCATGTGAATGCTTTTGTCAGACACAGCTCCTGTGCTCTCAGCTCTTTTACATTTTACGTTTTCCTCACTTTAAGTTCCCAATAAAAGAAGACTTATGTCCAAATCTTATTGAAGAATTTCATCCCGACGGGTTATCAACAGAAGAAATGAGTACACGGGGCAATCCTAGCACCGAGAAACGATGAAGTCAAATAAATTAACGTGAAAATTGTTGATTGGTTACACAGCAAATTGGTTAAATGCGTATCAAAAGACTGTGCTGGAACATTTGGTGGTGATGGTGTGGAAGATGAAAACATCAACTTACCATACCCTATAGAATTTAGGTCTGAATCGCAATCTAATTATTTGGATGGTTACGTACCAGGTAACTCTTGTGGTTGATCAACCTGTCAGCAAACATCTGCCATGTCCTCTCAGTTACAAGAAGCAGATCATAGATATGTGATACAGTACCTGCCAAATGATACAAAGAGAACACAATATGTCTTTTGCCCTAATTGGGGCTCATTGGATGTATGCACCTTTGCTTCTCCTTACGGGGATTGAATCACGAATGTTAGCACCTGAGGAAAAGCCTCTGACATTACGCTACTGCAGCTGGTTCATTTGCTTGACAGGGTGAAGTCAGAATCAGATTGCAATTCAGATCTGTAAATGTCATACTCCGATCTTCAACATGTCAAATAAGTGAACCAGCCGCTGTGGCACAACATCAGAGGCTTCATCAATGATGTCAGTGATGTGCTGGCAGTTTTCACCACCCGTTACAGGACCTCCCTGTCAGCTACAGAGCACTTGCAATACCATAACGTAATGCAGTTTCTGAATATGCTCTGAACAATGCAGTGATAAAAGTTCAACAAAATCTGAGGAGACAGGAAGGCTTTCTTTATTATTCTCCTGTCCTTCTAAAGTTCAGCAGCAAAATGAATCTTAGGCTAGAGAGATTTGTTAATTTTCACTTAAAGGTTTTCCAATGCTGTATATATCCTAGTGTCTATGTAAACACAAAGAACTCCATTTTCTGTATTACAAACTGCCTGAAGAAAGGGCCTGAGTTGCCTCAAAATCTTGCATATTGTAATCTGTTCAATTACTCAATTAAGGGTGTCATTTTGACTTTTCATATTTGCCTTCTCAGGAAGCAAAGTTGTTGTTGCGCTTCTTTAACCAGGCTGGAAGTGTTTATTGGCCAAGAAATGTCCTCTGAGATGTGGAAGCCCAGGAATTTGAAGTTGGAAACACACTCCACCTCAGCCTAATTTATATGAATGGGAGTATATCTGCAGCCTTTAGTTTGATTGGTGTTGAGGGCATTGTTATTGTCAGCACACCATGTTTCCAGGTGCTGAACGTCCTCTCTGTTGGCTGACTCGTCATTGTCACTGATCAGTCCTTTTACCATAGTGTCATCTGCAAACTTTATGATGGAGCTGGAGTCATATAAAGGGATTCAATCATGGGTGAAGAGGGAGTAGAGTAATGGGCTGAGTACATAGCCCTTTGGATCAGGGTAGAGGATGTCTTGTTGTTTAGCCTGACAGACCGGGGTCTGTTGGTTAGAAAGAAAGATGTTACTGAAAACTTCAGACAGTTGCCCAGCACAGGCCTTAACACTAGAATTACCAAAGCCTATGAAAAAACATGTAAATCCATCCCACCTTAAATCCCTCTGCACCTCTCTGTCAGTGTCTTTTGTCTTGTAAATGTGTCGATAAGCAGCAAGCAGCCTGCTGTCACATCCCCCCACCGCCGCACAGTGTTTTCTCAGCTCAAGTCTGTTTACCTGTGTTGTCAGTTGCTTAGAGTTGTTTAGAGTAAATACTATATCATTATTTGGAATACATACATTTCATGTGTGTTACATGTCTACAATAATCTATGTAAACACATCGTTAAAACAGAAGCATTTTTTTATATTTTAGTAATAATTGACAAAATGTAGACATGAAGCGTATAATGTGTGAAGCCTGAAGTCCAAATATCAAATAAACACTTTCACAAAAGGTAGAAGTATAACAAAAACAAGTACACTTTTATTTAAGAATATAACTGCAGAAAATGAACCCGCGTTAGGGTGCGACATTGACACATCTTTAATATGACCGCTTTGGTGGCACAGCGGTAAGAGCTGCTGACTGGTAATCTAAAGGACATGGGTTTGACCTCGGACAATTCCATTTTGAGAAGTGAGCTGCACTTATTCTTACTATTTTAGAATAAAAACATACATTTGATTTGAGACTGTAACAGCCAGTGTAAATATATGGTACTTGTAAAGGTTAGCGTTGTTTTTTTTATTTTTTTATTCAGTTTTATGCTCCCAGTCATGTTCACGCTCCCCCCCAATCTGACACTGCAGTTTTCACATAAAGACACACTACACCAGAGTGATGACGAGGGGTCTACATCGGAGAAAGAATGCATGTCGCACTTTTGCCGTCACTGTACAGGAAGGGAGACACTTGATTTTGGAGTTGTATTTACCTTACTGTATTCTGTGATGGTTTGGATACCTTGCCACACATGTCTGGGGGCAGTTTTTGAAAATGATCCTCAGCTTGTTGCTTGTGTTTCTGTTTGGTTCTCCAGATGCCCTTTTTCAGGTTGGTCCTGTATATGTTGTAGCTCTCAGAGTCACCAGAATCTGAATGTGGTGTGACAAGCTTTCTGCAGGAGTCCAACCTCTCTGTTTGACCAGGGATTCTGGTTTGGGAAGGTCTTAATCTGTTTGTGCGTTGTAATTTCATTAATACTTGTGCTGATGTAATCTAGGACAGAAGAGGTGTACCTTGTGGTAGAAATTTAATATCTTATTAAAGAAAGAAACAGTAATCAGGCAGGAGAAAAGCTCTTCATTGTATCTTTTAATTACCCCTTGACAAAATGCCTTAGAGGGAGCATTCTTTAAAAGCAGTCTGATACAGCATGGTCAGAATGATCAGAGAAACAAAGGATAGAGGTTCTGTTGAATTTACCTACAGTATCAGAGAAACAAAGGATAGAGGTTCTGTTGAATTTACATACATTATCAATCAATGCATACATTTTACTCTGATTGGTTCATTGCCACCACCCTTGAAACTTCTGTGTATATAACAGCTGTCCATTCTCGTTGTTTATAGGACATCTGCTGATTTCTTAGTCATCCTTCAGTACATGTTGTATATTACATCAACCTTTCTTCTGTTACATTCTTAATTTACTTGACCATCTCAGCATTTTTCCTAAACCATTTCTTATATTTCAGTGTCTGGTTTCCTGGTGTGCCTGAACAGGTTTCTGATATTTATTAACCCTTTATGCTATTTCTTTAAGATGAATGCTGTGTTACTCTAAAATCATTACTTCCACGACCTTTCAATGTCGACTTCCGGGTCTGGACTGGCATTGGTGGCAAACAAGCTCCAGTCTGTGAGCTGAAACTTCTGCTGTAAAGTAGAGTCTGCCTCTTCAGGCCAGACTTTCACCATCCTCACTGAAGGTCTCACGCATCTGATAAGTGGTGTATACTTATGGAGAAGGAGCAGGGAAGAGGTGATCTGATTGTCCAAGATGGGTGATTGGAAAAGCCTTGTCGGCTTCAGTAATATTTGTATACACGTGGTCCAAGATTCTGTATCCTTGGGTGCAGCAGAAGACATTTTGATGAAATTTGGGAATATAGTTCCAAAGTTGCAATGTTTGAAATTGCCCGCAGCAATGAAAGCCCCATCTGAATGTGCAGTTTATCGTGTTAACAGCAGCACGTAGTTCTTTCATTGCAAGCTTAGCATTGGCATCCAGTGGTACATGCACGACAGTGTTAATATTGTGAATTCTCGGGGTAGGGAAAAGGTCTACACTTAATAATCAGATATTCTAGATCAGCAGTGCAATGACTTTCCGTTAAAACAGTGTCCACACACCAAGCATCATTCTCATAAATGCACAGACCTTCGCCTTTGATCTTACCGTTATTCTCTATTGAGGACAGCGCGTCCCTCCAGCTCAATAGCATTGTCTGGGATACAGTCGTTTAACAACATTTCTGTGAAAATCATGATGTTGCAGTCTGTAATACGTGAGTGTGAGGGCATCCGGAGTAGTAGTTCATCTAGCTGTAGACTGAACATTGGTGAGAAAAACATTCAGAAGAGGTAGATGGTACGGAGTTTGTTGAAACCTCACCTGAATACCTCCACGCTTTCCTCTCCTTTGTTTACAAACTCGATGCTGCCACTGGGCTCTTGTTAGCAGAGCTGATTTGCTAGACTGCGGTGTCCTGGCTATCACCAGAGGATGTTGAACATTGTCCAGTGCTGCATTTTTGCAAAGGAAGCCAATATTCAAAAGTTCTAGTTGGGCTATACGACGTATTCACACGGCTGTATCACGGAAAAATAAACGAAAATAGTAACCATTATACTATTAACTCGCAAAAAGTAGGATGCAGATGTGCCACTGCCATGGTCTGAAATATATATATATATATATATATATATATATATATATATATATATATATATATATATATATATAGTGCATCCGGAAAGTATTCACAGTGCATCACTTTTTCCACATTTTGTTAAGTTACAGCCTTATTCCAAAATGGATTAAATTGATTTTTTCCTCAGAATTCTACACACAACACCCCATAATGACAACGTGAAAAAAGTTTACTTGAGATTTTTGCAAATTTATTAAAAATAAAAAAATTGAGAAAGCACATGTACATAAGTATTCACAGCCTTTCTCATGAAGCTCAAAATTGAATTCAGGTGCATCCTGTTTCCCCTGATCATCCTTGAAATATTTCTGCAGCTTAATTGGAGTCCACCTGTGGTAAATTCAGTTGATTGGACATGATTTGGAAAGGCACACACCTATCTATATAAGGTCCCACAGTTGACAGTTCATGTCAGAGCACAAACCAAGCATGAAGTCAAAGGAATTGTCTGTAGACCTCAGAGACAGGATTGTCTCGAGGCACAAATCTGGGGAAGGTTAAAAAAAAATTTCTGCTGCTTTGAAGGTCCCAATGAGCACAGTGGCCTCCATCATCCATAAGTGGAAGAAGTTCGAAACCACTAGGACTCTTCCTAGAGCTGGCCACCATCTAAACTGAGTGATTGGGGGAGAAGGGCCTTAGTCAGGGAGGTGACGAAGAACCCGATGGTCACTCTGTCAGTGCTCCAGAGGTCCTCTGTGGAAGGAGGAGAATCTTCCAGAAGGACAACCATCTCTGCAGCAATCCACCAATCAGGCCTGTATGGTAGAGTGGCCAGACAGAAGTCACTCCTTAGTAAAAGGCAGATGGCACCCCGCCTGGAGTTTGCCAAAAGGCACCTGAAGGACTCTCAGACCATGAGAAAGAAAATTCTCTGGTCTGATGAGACAAAGATTGAACTCTTTGGTGTGAATGCCAGGGGTCACGTTTGGAGGAAACCAGGCACGCTCATCACCAGGCCAATACCATCCCTACAGTGAAGCATGGTGGTGCATCAGCATCATGCTATGGGGATGTTTTTCAGCGGCAGGGACTGGGAGACTAGTCAAAATAAAGGGAAAGATGACTGCAGCAATGTACAGAGACATCCTGGATGAAAACCTGCTCCAGAGCGCTCTTGACCTCAGACTGGGGCGACGGTTCATCTTTTAGCAAGACTACAACCCTAAGCACACAGCCAAGATATCAAAAGGAGTGGCTTCAGGACAACTCTGTGAATGTCCTTGAGTGGCCCAGCCAGAGCCCAGACTTGAATCCGATTGAACATCTCTGGAGAGATCTTAAAATGACTGTGCACCGACGCTTCCCATCCAACCTAATGGAGCTTGAGAGGTGCTGCAAAGAGGAATGGGCGAAACTGGCCAAGGATAGGTGTGCCAATCTTGTGGCATCATATTCAAAAAGACTTGAGGCTGTAATTGCTGCCAAAGGTGCATCGACAAAGTATTGAGCAAAGGCTGTGAATACTTACGTACATGTGATTTCTCAGTTTTTTTATTTTTAATAAATTTGCAAAAACTTCAAGTAAACTTTTTCACGTTGTCATTATGGGGTGTTGTGTGTAGAATTCTGAGGAAAAAAATCAATTTAATCCATTTTGGAATAAGGCTATAAAATAACAAAATGTGGAAAAAGTGATGTGCTGTGAATACTTTCCGGATGCACTATATATATATATATATATATATATATATATATATATATATATATATATATATTCAGTGGAACCTTGGGTCACGACCGTAATTCGTTCCAAAACTCTGGTCGCAACCTGAAGTAATTTCCCCCATAGGATTGTATGTAAATACAATTAATCCATTCCGGACCGTACGAACTGTATGTATATATATTTTTTAAAGATTTTTAAGCACAAAAATAGTTAATTATACCATAGATTGCACAGTGTAATAGTAAACTAAATGTAAAAACATTGAATAACACTGAGAAAACCTTGAACAGAGAAAACTAACATTGCAGGAGTTCACGCTATAGCCTTACGAACCGCTCGCTGTAAACACTTTTTTTAATGAGTTTTAAGCACAGGGAAAAAAATGAACATTTGAAAACTCCTTAATTAAAAAAAAACTAACCATAAACAACCAAGAAAACTAACATTGCATGAGTCGAGTTCTGGCATGAAGGAAGTGAGCAGGAAGCTGGGTGGAGAGGAGGTTACAGTTTTGAGGTAGAGTTCCTCTGCGCGATGCACGTCTGACCGAGAACAATGTACTACAGGGAGAGACTGAACACGTGCGGAAATCATCGGTGCATACGAACCGAAAGGGAAACAAAATAACGTACAAAGAGTTCACAGAGAAAGCACGCACGTCTGACCGAAAACAATGCAACACGTACAAACCGGAAGGGAAACTGGCTTGTTCATCAAACGAGTGTGTGGTCGTGAACAGATGCAAAAGTTTGGCGAACTTTTTGGTCATATATATATATATATATATATATATACATACAGTGGGTACGGAAAGTATTCAGACCCCCTTCAATTTTTCACTCTTTGTCATATTGCAGCCATTTGCTAAAATCGTTTAAATTAATTTTTTCCCTCAGTAATGTACACACAGCACCCCATATTGACAGACAAAAAAAGAATTTTTGAAATTGTTGCAGATTTATTAAAAAAGAAAAACTGAAATATCACATGGTCCTAAGTATTCAGACCCTTTGCTCAGTATTTAGTAGAAAATTTTACCGAATTTTATTTCGGCTTTTATTTCATTGCATACAGTACGAACCCAAGATATTTCATGTTTTGTCCGGTCAGCTTCATTTCATAATATAAATCCATTCCTGCATTTCAAGCCTGCAACACATTCCAAAAAAGTATTCACCACTTTGTAATGTCACCATTCCTTTTTGAAACACTTAAAAGACATTTTGGTACTGAGGATACCAAGCAATGAAGTGCTTCAGGTGTTATTTTGTCCCATTCTTCCTGAAAACACTACTTAAGGTGTGCAACAGTATATTGTCATTGCTACATTTTTCATTTCAAAATTCTCCACACATTCTCTGTTGAGGACAGGTCAGGATTGTAGGCAGGTCAGTCAGGTACCTGCACCCTCTTTTACAATAGCTATGCCTTTGTAATGTATGCAGAATGTGGTTTTGTATTGTCTTGTTGAAAAATGCATGGACATCCATGGAAAAGATGTCATACTGAAGGCAGCATATGTTGCTCTAAAATCTCAATGTACTTTTCTGCATTAATGCTGCCATCACACAGGGCTGTCTTAACACATGAGCACACTGAGCAGTTGCCCAGGGAGCCCACATTTTTTATGATGCCTATGTATGTTTCTGTTTTGCTATTAAAACAGGGGTCCCAGTGCTCTACTTTGCCCAGGGGCCTATGAAGCTGTTAAAACGGCCTTGCCATCATGGAAGTATAAATTACCTTCGCCAAGGGCACTGACACAACCATGACAGACCCTGGCTTTTGGACTTGTTTAATAACAGTTAGCAGTCCTTTTTGTCTTTGGTCAGGAGCATGCAGCATCCATTTAAAAAAGATCTGGACTACTGATTCATCTGACCACAATACACATTTCTGCTGAGTGATGGTCCTTCCCAGATGCCTCCAAGCCCAGAGAAGTCTGGACATGGTTAATATAACGCTACATTTTTGCACAGTAAAGTTTTTAGTGGCATTTGTGAATGCAACTCCGTATTGTAGTGCTTGGCAAAGGTTTGCCAATGTAATCCACCTTGCCCATGTGATTATATTAATAAGTGATGGTTCTTGATACAGTGTCTTCTGAGGAATTGGAGATCATGGGTGTTCAGCTTAGGCTAGCACCATTTACACACTGAAATAATTCAATTATTTTCTCATGCATCTGTTGATAAACTGGAGATCCTCTGCCCATCTTTGCTCAGACTCTGCCTTTCTTACATACTGCTTTTGTTCCAAATCATGATTACAATCACCTGTTGGCATCACCTGTTTGAAATAACATTATTATTTAATTATTTTACTTAATTACTGGCCATAAACAGCCATGTCCCAACTTTTTTGGAATGCGTTGTGTGCGTGTGTGTGTGTGTGTGTGTGTATTATCGTGATATTCCTCTCTACTCACCCTTTACTTATTTTCTTAAGGGATAAGTGTACTCACTAGGTTCATTACTAGGTTGGTCTATTCTCACACCTTAAGATTAACACACACATACATACATATATATAAATATACACATACACACACACGATAACCACAAAAGTTCCATATGAATGATATACTGTATATACTGTATATATATATAAATTATATATATATATATATATATAAATTATATATATATATATATATATATATACACATCACATTAGTTGAACTGGTTGGGAGTTTGAAAGGAGAAGTGCATAGAAGGATTCCCAAGATTACACATTTGTTACTTACTCTGTTACGTCTATACGTGCTGTGGAGTTCAAAAGATCTATTTCTCTATGTTGTATGTACCATTTCAAATAATGGTAGAATGATGTTAGTCATGAAAGCCTCTATAGAAAGATTGTCCTGTTTGCTGCCAATCTATTATGACTAAGTACCATTTTGTAATTAGTGTTCTAATATTTAATTTTAAAAAGTTATCATGTTTCTGTTATCTTTTAAAAATGTCATGAAATAAATTAAATCTTTAAGGTAATTTAGCAAATCACTGGTGAAAGAATGTATTGATATTGTTTAAATGTTTTTATTTTGTTTTTGACAGTTCAAATGGATGGAGAACATCTAATTTCCCCAAAAGCTGCCATCAGCAGCACTGTGGCAAATATGCTACAACACTGTCCAACAAGAAAAAGAGTTCTGCTGCTTATTCTCTTTTTTGCCTTGTCTTTCATTACCATGTTTCATAAAATGAGCAAGGTAAGAGTACATTTTTGAAGTCATCAATCAGCTAAACAGAAAGAAACACTTTCAAATAGAAATCATATGAGGGCATAACCAAAATTGAGTTTGAGAAAGTAGTACAGGGTTGATTAATAGAGTTTTCCAGGAGACATGATTTAATTTGTTACTCCCACTTTCATAAAGCGTTCATAAAGGGAGCAATGTCTGACTTCCTAAAAGAGTAAGATCTTCTTGGACCATATCTGGCTCCCATAGTGTTTGTGCCTCAAAGAGCTCCGCCTCAAAGAGCTCCGCCTCAAAGAGCTCCACTTTATTCAAGGCTTATGTGCCTTCTTGTTCAAATGATAACCAAGGAAAAAATTAGCAGCTTATTACTGTGGAAGAAACTGCCCAGGACACCAGGAGAAGTGTAAAGTGAAGCACATGAGCTGTATTTACAGACACACATCAAACTCATAGTATACTGAAAAGTTGATTCTCATCTGGATTTACAAGCTAGTAACAGTCAAGTATGAGGCTGTAGCAAAAATGCCATATTTGAGTATAAATATGTATTGTGGTCGTTAAAAGGAACTGTGGATCCACAATGATAAAATATTGGGGCACCAACCCAGTCATCCCCATTTCATAAGGTATAAATCCTGTAAAAACAAGCACTCAATAGTATTAAACAAACAAACAAGCTTCCAGGTTATGCTGGAGCCAGACCAAGTAGGGTTCTCTAGTCCCCCTGCGGGCAAACACGGAACACAACAGGGCTGAGAAAAAGAACAATAGTTCCAATGATGCCCTGTGGGAATCCATGGGGATACTGCAACCCAGGGGGCTGCCATCTAGCGATCCAGGGGAGACAATTCCCTATGTACAGTATCTCCTCTGGTCCTTCTACTCTGTGGGTATCACACCTGGGTAAGGTTCCTGGCTATCCCTCACATGACAGACATCATCTCCCAATCCAGCAGTTTCCAGCTGAGGTTCATAACGAAGTGTTCAACTTAACATGGCTCCTAGGCTGGTGTTCTATGCATCGGTCTGGAGATAAAAGGTCAGGGAAAAGTTTGGACCACTTAATACAGGAGCTGACATCAGCACTCTCTTCAGGTCACATAATGCAGTCTCAGTTTGGATGTTCCATAACACTGTGTTGGGAGCCTTCCTCCTCAATTCCATCAAAGGCATGGCCTGCTCTGAAAAATGGAGAACAAACCAGCAATAATACCCCACTAAATCTAAGAAAGCTTAAAACTGTCATTTCAACTGGGGCCACTCACTAATAGATAGATAGATAGATAGATAGATAGATAGATAGATAGATAGATAGATAGATAGATAGATAGATAGATAGATAGATAGATAGATAGATAGATAGATAGATAGATAGATAGATAGATACTTTATTAATCCCAAGGGGAAATTCACATAATGGCGGCATCTATGGACCCCTGGGGTTAGAACCAACCTCTGACCACCACATATATATTTTGCCTCAGTCAACCAGAAATAGCACTTCTTGGGAATGATCTAGAGGCCGGTATGGCATTTAGGACATTCAAAATGTGTTGCAAATACTTCTTTCAGGTGATGTAATATATATCATTATCATCCAGATAGACAGCACTATAGGCATTGTAAGGTTAGATCACTCTGTCCACCAGACAATAAAAGAGTGCTGGGGTTCCATGCAGCCTGAATGGAAGAAAATGATGCTCCCAGTGGCTGCTAGGGGTTGCTGAACACATTTTTATCCTTCTCAGAGTCTGTCAGGGAAATTTGCCAATAGCCTTTTGTCATATCAAGGGTGGACAGGTACCGGGCAGCTCACAGAAACTCCCGGAGGTCATCAACCCTTTGCATGGGGTAGGCATTGAAACAGAAAACTTGATTGAGGTGACAGAAGTCATTATAGATAACGCTAGCTGCCGTCGGGTTTGGGGACTAACACAATAGGACTGGACCACAGGCTATTACTTGCATCTATGACTCTGAGGTCCAGCATGTGTTGTATTTCAAGCTCTACCTCTACCTCTACCTGCTTGTCCTCTGGGAGGCAGTATGGGCAGTGTGCGGATCGGCTTAAGGTCCGTGATGTCAGTGACAGAGGAAATGATGGCTCCCAGTTCCTTTCTCAGCAGGGGGCTATGGGTCTCCCCAAAGTTCAGCTGTTCGGTGTTAGCAGTTAGTGTGATAGTAGGAATAATTGCTTCTGTGTTGTTTGTACGGTCATAACAAGGCTTCAGCAGGTTAATGCATTAGACCTGCTCTCTTCTGTTGGGCTAGTACACTAAGTAGTTGAGTCATGAAAAGGCCCCTACAAGTTCCAGGGCAATAGTCTTAGATTTAACCACCCACAGGGGTATAGCCTCTGGACATCAGCTGGCGTAGTTCAGAAGGATGAGGATAAACATATGCCCCCTTGCAGAGGGTTTGAGTGGGGCAATGATCTCAAGACCGATCAACTCAAAGGGAATATCAATTATAGGCAAGGGTACAAGGAATGCAGAGTCCTTCCCAGGAATTTGGGTTAGTTGGCAATCCAGACAAGACCTACAAAAGCGCAACACCTCTGTGTACACACTAGACCAATAGAAGCATGCTGTGATGCGCTACAAGGTTTTTTCCACCCCAAGATATGTTTCTAATATGTGGGCATGGGCCAGGTCACAAATCTCCCTATCAACGTGGGAAGAGGAGTAGGCTCTGGATCTCCCCTTGGACCACCCTTTATAACAGATATCGGTCAGGATAAAGTGAAAGTGAAGCCAAGATGGTATGAAATTAGAGGTGGGGTGACCACCTACTGAGGTTACTGCATTCCTTGCAAAATTCAGGAAGTCATCATTTCATTGCACGCATTTAAAGGAAGAGGGCAAATAATAAAACTGAAGTTGCAGTGAGGCAAGCAGATAAGGTGTGGCTTCTACTGATAGAGAGGGGTCAAGAGTCATGGGAGCGGATTAATCTGACCTGGTGCCATCCTCGTTGGCTCAGAGATCTGCCTCTTCATACAGGGTAGCCATGCATTTACCTATTCATTTACATGGTGGTTGTCATCCAGAGATGAGCTTGTCTCAACATTTAGACACCATTGATACCTGTCGGGTTTGACCTGTGGCCAGTCCTGGCCCAGGATCAGAGCATAAAATGGCCTCAGGAGCACCACCACACGCTGTTGACACAATTGCCCTTGGACCAAGATACAACAGAAAATGGTAAGGTACACCTGAGAACTGGGTGTTCATTTGTTCATACTTGGCCTGAAAATGGAAGGGTGAGAAGGTTAAATATGGCCACTGGGCAGTTTCTTACATTGCTCAACCACATTCCATCATGTCTTCCATGAGGGGGCAATTAATGACAGTGTGTCTAGGTTCACCACACCGGTAGCAGCAGAGCTGTGAGGGGGGTTTGATCACATCTCCAGGAATTTGCTTTGCCCTCGGAATGTGGGGCTCTGCCAGCTCGTCCCTTCCTTCACTTCTCTGGTCATTCCATCTGACTGGCAGTGAGGTGACACTCAATGATCTTGACTAGGCTCTGCATGTCCATCCAAGGTTGTCTCCTAACTTGACAGACTAGATGTTCAGAGAGGGTGTGGATCAGATAGTCCATTGTCACCATATCAACAATATTTTCAGCTGTGTGTCCTCCAGACCTAGTGCCTGTGCCTGACAGGAGGAGGACAGGCCATTGCATATGAAGATCTCCCAAATCAGGATGTAATAATTGGTTCCTCTAGATCGTAATAGGTCCTCTGAACTTCACCAGAAAAGAAAGTTGCAAGAAGGTGTGCCTACTCATGTTGAGGCCACAGCCGGCTGGAGGCAGTCTGCACAAAGATAAACAAGTATGTTTCCATATCATCCTGGGCCCGCATTAAGCCAAACAACTGTGCAGGCCCTTGGACACACACAACATGTATGGCTTGTACAGTGTTATGGCATGCATTGGTGTCCAGCAGCTCTGCTTGCTGGACTTGAAATTGATTCACCTGTTCTATGAGTTGGTGGATTTCTTCAACCAGGTTCACCTGATTTGCCATAATTCTAACTACGTCACTTATGGTCATTGGAAAGAAAATGTAGGTCCACAAAGAGAAAATACCCAGTTGTCCCCATTTAATAAGGTGAAAATCTAACAAAAAAAAGTGCTTGATGGTGTTAAACAAACAAAAAAGTATGGTCATCATGAGGAAACTTTTCACTTGGTTAATAAGCCTAGGATAGACTCAGTGGGAAGGAGCTCTGTCCTGTAGTCCACTTTGATATTAAATGATGCCTCCTTCTAGAAACCATGGAATATGTGACAGGGAAACTGGGAGGGACAAAGTCAATTGCCATAAATGGGCTTCTTCTCTGCACTGTGGAAGGAAAAGGAGAAGATATGCCTAGCACTAGCACACCCACTCAACTCAGAGTGGAAGTATGTACTTCAGAAGAGCCCAGAGGATAATCCATAGGAGTGTATGTGTGACAATATGTTAATCTTTTTGGCCAGCCACTTATAGTCCACACAAGGTAAGCAAACTCAAACTCTGTTTAAAGTTTAACACTACCTCAGTGTGCTAACAGATGCTTAACTATCATAAAATGTACATATTTTTACAACTGAAGCACAGGCAAGTTTAGCAAGATTAACAAGATGGTGGTGCCTATGCAGGCTTCAGCTTACAGAGCTCAAATAGTATAAGAAAAGAAGTAGATTTAACTGATTGTGGTACGCAGACATAGATTTGCTCGCAAATCCTGCTCGATTTCCTAAGAAACTGCGCTGAAATATCCAGCGAGGTGACAGAGACAGTCCACAGCCTTTGCTTACTTCGGCAGCCTGAGAAGCTGAACTGGCAGAAATGCAAGCGTAGCGATTGGAAGCAGAAACGAGGGAAATGCGGCGGTGTTAGCACAAGGCTAAAAACTAACTCCACTAGACCTGTGATACCAGCCTTTCTGCTCGCGAACGTCCGATCGCTAGACAACAAGCTGGATTACATAAAGCTGCAGCGGGCCAAGCAGTGGAAAATGAGCGACTGTTGCATCTTTATTTTCACTGAGACATGGCTCCAGGAAAACATTGCAGACTCGGCCATCCAGCTAGATGGACTGACCATCTTCCGAGCAGACAGAGACACCTCTTAGTCCGGTAAGACCCGCGGGGGGACTGTGTGTTTATGTGAACAGAGAGTGGTGTACGAATGCTGCCTTAGTCGTGCGACACTGTTAGAGGTTTTATCGGTAAGGTGCCTCCTTTTTACCTGCCGAGGGAATACAGTTGCATGCTGGTGGTTGCCGTCTACCTCCCGCCTAGCGCAAATGCTATCCAGGTACTAGCAGAACTCTATGAGATCATCAGCAAACTGCAAATGACGCACCCCGAGGCATTTTTCATTATTGCGGGATACTTCAATCATGCCAACTTGAAGTCAGTTCTCCCAAAATTCTTCCAGAATGTGAACTTTGCTACTAGAGGGGGAAGCTGTCTGGACAATGTTTATACAAGCGCTCCTGACGCCTACAAGGCCCTACCCCACCCCACCTTGGCTATTCAGACCATATCAGCGTGTTTATGGTTCCTGCATACAAGTCCTTGCTGAAGCGCACTAAACCAGCCCGCAAAAACATCAGAGTGTGGCAGGTTGGTGCTGTTTCAACTCTCCAAGACTGCTTCGAATTGACAGACTGGGACATTTTCAGGGAGGCTCTATGGATGGTGAGTCCATCAATCTGAAGGAGTACACAGACTCTGTGACTGGCTACATCTCCAAATGCATAGAGGATGTTACTGTTACCAAGGATGTTACCACAAGAGCCAACCAAATGCCCTGGATGACGAGAGAAGTGCACAAGCTGCTGAAGACCAGAAATGCAGCCTTCAACCTGTCTCACTCTATAAGGAAAGCTAAGTGGGCCACTGCCCAAAGGATTAACAAACACTTCAGCAGCACCAGAGACACATGTCGTATGTGGCAGGGTGTTCAGACAATTACAAACTACAAGCCCAACCCACACAGCAGCGATGGTGATGCCTCCCTACCAGATGAGCTGAACAACTTCTTTGCACGGTTTGAGGCGCAGAACAAAGAACCTGCGAGAAAAGCAACACCTCCCTGCACTGACCAGGTACTCTGTCTCTCCATAACTGATGTGAAGAGGACTCTATCCAGAGTCAATCCACGCAAGGCTGCAGGACCTGACAACAAACCTGGTTGTGTGCTCAAAGAATGTGTTCTCACAGAAATCTTCAACACATCTCTGAGCAAGTCGTCAGTGCCAGCATGCTTGAAGTCGACCACCATCATACCAGTGCCGAAGAAGTCATCAGTGACATGCTTGAATGACTACCGACCAGTTGCACTCATGCCAATCATCATGAAGTGCCTCAAAAGGTTAGTCATGTCACACATAAAGACTAATCTCCCTGCCACCCTTGACCCTCTTCAGTTTGCATACCGCTCAAACAGGTCAACTGAGGATGCCATATGTTCTTCCATTTACCTCTCCCTGACACATCTGGATAAAAAGACACATATGTCAGGATGCTAGTCATAGACTTTAGCTCCGCCTTCAACACAATCATCCCTCAAAAGCTGGTTGTAAAACTGAGCAAGTTGGGCCTGAACATCACTCTCTGCAATTGGATCCTGGACTTCTTGACAGAGAGGCCCCAGTCAGTTTGGATGGGCTGCAACATTTCCAGCATCACCACACTGAGCACTTGAGTGCTGCAGGGCTGTGTGCTTAGTCCACTGCTCTTCACCCTGCTGACTCACGACTGCACAGCCATGCACAACACCAACCTCATCATTAAGTTTGCAGATGATACGACGGTGCTGGGACTGATAAGCAGGGATGATGAAACAGCATACAGAGATGAGGTGGAACGGCTGTCTGCATGTTGTGAAGACAACAATCTATCTCTCAATGTCGACAAGAAAAAAGAGATAATCGGGGACTTCAGAAAATCACATCCTGCCCACATCCCACTCAGCATCAACGGTTTAGATGTGGAGACTGTTAGGAGTACCAAGTTCCTCGGTATGCGCATAACTGAGGAACTTACATGGACACATAACACCTGATCACTAATCAAGAAAGCCCAGCAGAAACTACACTTCCTGAGGCGGTTGAAGTGAGCAAGTCTTCCCCCTTCCATCCTCACCATGTTCTACAGAGACACCATTGAGAGTGTTCTGACCAGCTGCATCACTGTCTGGTATGGCAACTGCAACATATACGACCGCAAGTGCCTGCAAAGGATAGTGAAGACAGCAGAGAACATTATTGGGGTGCCTCTCGATTCACTAAAGGACATATTTTACAAACGCAGCGTCCTCAAGGCCTGCAGCATTGTGCAGGACCCATTACACCCTCACATGGACTTTTCACACTTCTGCCATCCAAGAGAAGATACTGCAGCATCTAAGCCAGATCTTCCAGGCTGCAGGATAGTTTTTACCCCCAAGTTGTCAGACTCCTTAACACCGTGCTGCCCCCTGGGATCTTCCACACTGCCTCAACCACCTCTAAAAACACTTTCCTGCAAAGACGAGTGTGCATGTAGAAAAGAACTGAAAATCTCATACTGACCTTTAAATTTTTGACACTCTTGATATCCTTTCTGCTGTGAAACATTCTGACCTGTCATTGTTTACACATGTTTTAAACAACTATTATCATACACTGATAATTTCTGTATTATCTATATCTATTATTTATTATTTATGTATTAAATTACAAATCTATTGACTATATTTATGTTTCTAGATTGCAAATATCATACATTGCATCAATGTTCGTATTGCTTACTACACATCAATATTGTTGCTACTTCTTTGTCTTGTCTTTTCACAATGTCTTGTCTTGTTTGTGTTTTAGTTTAAAATTTTAATTTTTAATTTTAATTCTATTTTTAATTTATTATTTGCACTTCATGTTGTTACACTGTGGACCCTGAGCTTCACAATTTCGTCTATCTGTATACTTGTATATGGTTAACATGACAATAAAGTTGGCTTAGACTATGACTTTTGACGAGTTAAATTATGTGTTTGTTTTCCTGGTGGGTCATAGTCCAAGTCCATAACCACTAAAAGACACTGTTTGCAAATATTACACCAATTTAAACAGATAGCTTTACAAGATAGATTGATGAGGGGATTGTTATGGCATTATTAATCCTGTTTTTTATATGTTGTTTTTCCTAAATCCACATAACTGCATAGAAAAAAGCTGATTGTTCTATAAGAAGAGTAATTCCTTAAATGATTCCTATGTCATACAGAGGCCTTTTAGTTCTGTTAACTCTGCAATTATAATTGTCAGTTATTTTCAGATATTTTAATCCCATTAAGTAAATCTGAATCCGATGTCATTCATTACTCATAAACAGAAATGATTCATTATATAGGTAACATTGGTGTGAAAGCCAGCCCAACCACAGACAGACAGACACTGTCTTAAGTCCACCACACACAATTTATTTACACTATTTACAAGTAAAAGTCCCAAGTCCTGCACAGCACACAGTGCTTCCAGCACCAAACACCTCTCTTGCTGAGTCTTCCAATGCTCCTCTTCAGGCTGCCTTCTCTCCAACCTCCCAAGCCTTGTCTCCTTCCTCCCGACACCAGCTCCCAACTGTTGGAAGGCGGCCTCTTTTATGTTGCCCCAGATATGCTCCAGGTGCCCCTTGATGAACATCCGCCGGCACTTCCTGGTGTGGCAGAAGTGCCGGCTGAGCAACAGGAAGCACTCTGGGTGACCCTGGAATACCTTCCGCCAGCACTTCCTGGTGTGGTGGAAGTGCTGGCTTCCAGGGCTTCAGCATCCAGAACAAGCCCCCTGGCGGTTGCCACGGGCCCCTATAGGGTTGAGCTTCCCAGCTCGGTTCCCATGACCCCCATAGCAACCAGGGCGGTTGTCCTCTCCTGGCAGAGCCGCTATATAGGCGTCCCGGCTGGCACCCAGCCGCCCATGACAGTGGCAACTTGCTTTTTTCTCTGCAAGGTTATTTATCACCTTGCAGTCTTTATCTACTGGAAAGGTCACACCTTTTTTAGAAACCTGCATTCATTTTTCAGATCTTTTCAGAATTGACTTGCATTGTTATTATTAAACCATGCACCTCTTGATTTTCAACCCTATACATTATTTTACTTTCCTTAATTGACTTTCCCATTTTTCACTATAAAACCTGCTTTTCTTCTATAAAAGCAGTGCTTTTATATTTTTGTGAGCCCTGGCTTACTATTTCAGTGCACCTTGACAGTTTCCTCCTAAATAATCTTTGATGCATAGAGTTTTATATACAGTATTTAATGACAGTGTTGTGTAGCCATATGTATTGTCTGTGAAGATGCCAGAATAGCTCAGTCAGTGCAGGAGAAACACTCTTGTTTGTCTGCTCTGCTCTCTTTGCTACAGTGCTGTGTTTTCTCTAAGGTATATTTTTTATTAGAATATCATAACATTATGACAATCTAGATGAGAACAGGTCATTCAGCCCAACAAAGCTCGCTAATTCTTCTAAAAAACATCCAGTCTAGTTTTGAAAGTCCCTAAAGTCTTACTGTCTACCAGGCTACATGGTAGCTTATTCCAAGTGTCTATGGTTCTCTGTTGTGGAAGAAAAAAAAAACCTAGAGGAAGACAGGACAAGTTCAATCAATTAGATTTTTATTCAGTCACAGATGAGTACCTGGATTCTACGTTGCAAGGCAGAAGAGCAAAATTAAATTTTTTTCTATTGGCTTTTTATAATTTCTTCTTCCTCCACCTTCGCCTTATTTCTTAAAAATAAACATATAATTGTTTACTTAAGCATTTTGTTTTAGTACGCTAATGGGCCATCTGCTCTTATTTTTTTTCACTGATCAGATAGATCCTAAAGAAGGAAAGGTCATCTTTCCTGTGTCAAATAGATGCATTCCTAAGAAACTGGAAATTGTCCTTGGTCAGCTTACTGCACCCTGTCTTATGACAGACGCCTATATGAATAACCTGCCGTTATAGCAAAACGGCTTTGTCAACTATTAAACCTAAGTAGTTTGCAAGCAGTTAATTTTTCTTTCACACTGTGTAAAGAAAAACTTCCTAATGTTTGTGAGAAATTTACTCTTAAGAAGTTTCCAACTGTGTCCCCTTGTTCTTGATAGACTCATTTTAAAATAACAGTCTCGATCCACTGAACTAATTCCCTTCATAATTTTAAACATTTCAATCATGCCTCCTCTTAATCTTCGTTTGCTTAAACTGAAAAGGCTCAGCTATTTTAATCTTTCTTCATAACTTCATATCTTTCTTTTAACGCTGGAATCAGCCTTGTTGCTCTTCTCTTGACCTTTTCTAGCACTGCTATGTCCTTTACATAGTCTGGAAACCAAAACTGCACATAGTACTCCAGATGAGGCCACAGCAGTGTGTTATAAAGCTTAAGCTTAACCTCCTTGGACTTGTACTCCACACATTGTGCTATATAACTTAACATTCTGTTTGCCTTCTTAATGGCTTCTGAACACTGTCGGAAAGTTGATAGCATTATGACCACTATCAATCCTAAATCCTTCTCATAAGGTGTACTCTCGATTTTCAAAACTCCCATTGTGTATTCAAATCTAACATTCTGTACTTCCTTTGTGTAATACTTTACATTGACATTAAATTTCATCTGACACAAAGCTACCATAGCCTGTATGCTGTCTAAGTCCTTCTGTAAGAATTTAACAGATTCCAGATTATCTGCCAAACCTCCTATCTTGGTATCACCTGCTAACTTAACCAGCTTGTTACTTATATTTCTATCTAAATCATTTATATATATTAAAAATAGCAGCAGCCCTAACACTGATCCCTGTGGAAAACCATTCTTAACATCGGCCAGTTCTGATTAGGTTTTTAAACCTGTTCCACTGCTCCTCAACTGTCTCAACACTTAAAAGCTTATCCCGATCTATCCTCCTTAGACTTTGACCGATCTGCTCAAAATTTGCCCTACCAAAGTTAAACTTAACAATTTTAGTCTTTGCATCCACACTCTTACAAAACACAGAGAACTTTATTACATTATGTTCACTTGACCCTAGTGGTTCAATCACCTCTACATCTTCAATTTTATCTTAAATATTACAAAATAACAAATCCAGACAAGCTTCACCTCGCGTTGGTGCTTCAACATACTTGTTAAAAAACACTCACTGATTACTTATAAAAAATCCCCCATGACTATAATGTCCTCCTGTAAATTTGCCTTTTTGATATTACTAAAAAAGATGTGTGTTGAAATTACTGTCTGTATTGGGTGGTCTATAATATACTCCTAAAATAAGGCCTCTTTCCCTAATGCTTTCCAGGTGAAACTACATGTCCTCACTAAGATAGGGCTCATGTTTCAGTTTCTGCTTGTATTTTGATAGTAAGTGGATCATAATGTGCTCAACTTCCCACATCTGCTTTTTGCAACAAGATAAGCACCAGAGATAGTTTCTTAATATTTGTCCAGTTTGTTGTTTCCTCTAGTATCAGTTTTCACATACAAATGGTAGAGTGACAATAAAGTGAAATTCCCCATTATAAGTCTGAATGAACCAGGTCATTTGGTTCCTAGGTCTGGATAGATTTAAAAATCATTTCAGCTACAGCTGAATTATGACATGATGATAAACTTCAAGCACCATTATTCAGTATACTGGTGCGCTCCTTCACAGTGATAATATTACACCATCTTTTATTAATATATTTTATAGGCAAAACTCTCCAGCCATCTGTTTACCAGATGCTGAGTTCCTGTCTTGCCATTCAGACAAATCCATTAATTTCAATATCTCTGCCTGAGTCAGTATTCTTAAACTGAATTTTAGTAAAGTATATTAAACAGCTTTCACAGTATTCACAAGGTTACCTAGATGGCAGATCCAGCCTTGTGTAAAGCATTAGATATGTTCAGGAAATTAATAGCCAAATAAACATTATTAACTCTAAAAGACTGTAAAAAATACTGAGGATAAGTAAATTTTATAGAATTGAAGGCCTTTTATTGTCATTGCACAGATACACAACAAACATTTGGTGTGTCCCCTGAATAGTAAATACAATAAAATAAAAACATAATTTATTACGGATTCAACATATGCTCTGACTTTTATTCACACATACACATTGTGGCAAGCGGCTGGGGGTGGCACCCAGCCGGGATGCCGGAAGGACCAGAGGAGGGATTACACCTCTTCTAGACCACGAGGGGGCAACCGCCCCGGTGGCTTTGGGGACCACGGGAAATGAGCTTGGAAGCTCAACCCCTATAGGAGCCCGTGGTCACCGCCAGGGGTCGCCCCAATGCCTGGAGAACCCTGGTCCTCAGCACTTCCACCACACCCGGAAGTGCTGGGGGGAAGATGACCAGGGACACCCGCAATGCTTCTGGGTGCGTGGTCGGTACTTCCACCACACTAGGAAGTGCCGGTGGAGGTTAATCGGGAGGCACCTAGAGCACATCCGGGTGATTATAAAAGGGGCCGCCTCCCTCCGTTCAGTGGCTTGAGTCAGGAGCGGAGAATGACAGAGCTTGGGAGAAGAGGAAAGGAGGTGGCCTGAAGAGAGAGAGAGGCATTAAGTGAGAGGCCTGAACTTTGGGGGAGTTTTGGGGTTGTGTGTGGCACTTTATTGTATATAGTATTGTAAATAAACATGTGTTGGGTGTACTAATGATGTCTGCCTGTCTGTGTCCAGGCCGAGCACCAAAACATATGCATTAATATAAACACATACATACATTAATACTGTATACATACACACATGCATTTATATAAACCAATAAAACATTGCAGATGGAAATATTTAAATATTAAATAGTGGAATAGTTCCATTTTATAGTAGTTGCAGTGAGTCTCCAAGATATTGCACTTTTGTCCCATTGATGCTATGGGTGACAGTGAAAGACATTAGATCAAAAGCACTTAGATGCAGTAAACAGTTATTTAAGAAACCTCTAGTTTTCTAATAGCACTCGGGTAGAAGCTTCTCAGTAGTGTGGAAATATGTGTCTTAATAGAACTATAATGCCTTCCAGAAGGCAGCAGAGTAAAAAGGTGGTGGCCAGGTTGAAATGGGTCCCTGTTGATTTTTTTGGCCCTTTGTGAACATTGTGTTCTGTATATGTCCTCTACTGAAGGTAACTGGGTGTTGGTAATTTTTTTTGCTGATTTGATGACTCTCTGAAGAGCCTTCTTGTCAGCCACAGAGCAGCCAACATACCATACCAGGGTGCCACAGGTGAGTATGCTTTCCACAGAGCAGCAATAGAAGGACACTGACAGCTGCTTGGACAGGCTAGCCTTCCTCAGTATCCTTAAGAAAAAATCAGCTCCTTTGTTTTTCAGTGTTGAGTGCCAATTTGTTAATGAAGCACCATTCAAACAGTTTGCTGACCTCATCCCCACAGGCAAAATCATCACTGTTATGTATCAGACCTACCACAGTGGTGCCATCTGCAAACTTGATTATTGTTTTTATGCTGTGTATTGGTACAAAATTTTGAGTATATAAATTGTGAGTATATAAGCAATAAAGAAGGGGATTCAGCATGCAGCCCTGTGGAGCACCAGTGCTGAGTTTCAGGGTCGGGGAGTAGTAGGTCCCCAGCCTAATAGTCTGTGTTTGGTTTTTTAAGAAGTCCTTGATCCATTCTACATGTGTGCTGATTGACACCCAGGTTGATCAGTGTGGTTACCATCCTGCTAAGGATGATCTTGTTTAAGACAGAACTGAAGTTCACAAATAACATCCTCATGTATGCCCAAGTGTGTCAGTGCATTGTGGAGAGCTGTATTAATGACATCCTCTGTTGACCTGCTGACTTTGTAGGCAAATTGGTGCTGGTCTAATGTGGGTGGGACTGAAGATTTGATGTGCCTCTGGACTAGCTTCTCAAAGCACTTCATTATAGTGGGGTTGAGAGCTACAGGTCTGTAATCATTAAGGCTGCTGATTACTGTCTCCTTTGGAACAGGAACAATGATGGCACACTTAAGGCATTTTGAGACAGTGCATTGTGACAGAGAGAGAATAAAGATGGTGCTGAACACCTCTGCCAGCTGATCCGCAAAATCTTTGAATGCCCTTCCTGGGCCAGTGGATTTTCATGGGCTGACACTGAGAAGTGCTCGTCTGACATCATTCGTGTTAACAGTAAATGCCATACTGTTAATAGTTGATGACGGTGCCGTCCTGATCTCTGCCTCAGTCACCTCATTCACCTCAAAATGGGCAAAAAAGTGATGGAGTCCCTCTGCTAGTGAGTTGCTACTGCTGATGAATGAGTCTTTGCTGCCTTTATAATTGGTAAAATTCTGCATGCCTTGTCATACACATCGGGAGTCTCCATCATTGAAATGACCTTCAACATTCTGCCTTTAATCTGCTTTTGCATTCTTAATGGCTCTCTTCAAATTGGACCTGGCAGAACTATATAATTCACAATTTCCAGAACCTAAAGGCTGTATAGCACTCTTTTAGCTGAAACTTGACATCTTTGGTCATCCATGGTTTGCTGTTTGAAAAGCATCAAATGTGCTTGCTAGCAGTGACACTGTCTACACAGTTCTATATATAAAATAGGACAGTGGATGTGTACTCCAATATGTCTTGTTGTGCTCAAAACAGTCCTAAAATTAAATAGAAACCACTTCAGGCCAGGTTGGGATGATTTTAACAGTTGGCTTTGTTTTGCTAATAAGAGGTCTGTATACAGATGTGAGAAAAAGAAGTAAGTGGTTAGACTGGCCCAAATAACATTGCTGTAAACATTAAACATTATCCAATGTGTTTTGGCCTGTTGTGGGACAAGTCACATATTCGTAGAATTTAGGGTGACTGAACCCAGGGGTAAACCCCAGTGCACAGGTTAGCTACCAAACAGTCGGTTGGCCTTTAGTGGCATTTTTCAATAGCCAACTGTTGTTTGATTTCTGAAGTGGTCTGTATTTGTATTTCTTTATAAACCAATAATTAGAAAATAATAAAATAAAATAAAATAAAATGAGACAGAGTGAGAAAGGTATACATTCCCACTTTGTACTTCAGATATTGCAGCTAACTCTCGCTGCGCACATCCGTCTGCCCAGAGTAGTTTTGCTTTTGGCAGGAGAAGCGCAGCTTTCTGATGCGCAAACAACTGTAAGTGTCGGAGTATTGTGGCTTGAGTGATATATTTATGCATTCAAACTTACAAATTGTTGTATACTGCATCGAGTCAACCAGTGATTCAATTTTGTTTTATATTCTGAGTTTTTTTTTTTTTTTTACAGTATTTCTATTTATTCATACAATTCATAGAGGTAACATAATAAACGTTACATTTTAATCTAAATAAATATTTAGAAAATGTATTTCTTTTATAGCATAGTTAACCTTTCCCATAAAAAATGACCATCTGGAGCTCAGAACCAAAAAAGAAAAGCAGAGAAAGCCAACAAACTAGAAAAACAAGAGGGTTCTTTCTCGAAATATATTTGCACCACAAGAAGTGCTTCACTTCATAGTACAACAAAAATTGGTTGACTGTGTACCTAATGTTATCATTACCTGCTGCTAACACTTCCAGTTTCAGTGGCAATTGGAGAATGTAGTTTTTCATAGTTAAAACTTATCAAAACTTACTTGTGCTCACCAATGTTGAAAAACAGACTTGTAGATTTGGCAGCAATTTCAATTGAATATGATCTAGCTTTCATACTGGATTTTAAGGATTTAGTGAAACATTTTGTGAAGCAGAAGGGAAGAAAAATTGCATTTTGATTATGTAATCTATGTGTAATTTATGTCTAATAAATATGATATATAATAGATATATAATAATTAAATTATTGTTTCCTTTTTCTATGATTTCAATTTAAAAAAAGTAACTTATTTGTAAAACAAGGGATGTACTAATAAGCTTGGCCTAGGGTGCAAATTAACCTAGCAATGGCACTTTCTTTGAGATAAGGGTTGGGAATCAGAAATGCACACAGATAGGAGAATGTGCAAACTCTATACAGATAGGGACTAGACTACGATTTGGACCGTCTCTTCTGGGACAGTGCACCATCATGCCATTGGCCTCATATTAATAAATGTTACTTATTACTACCATATACATATCCAAAAATGAAAAAAACTAATGTAAAATAATAATTTTCTTTAAAATAAAAATCTGAAGAATACAAGGTGTCATTTGCTGTTGTGGCAAAGGCGTTATATAGGCGCTGACCCGACACAGACTGACAGCAGAGGCATGTATAAAAATAAACAAAAAGGTTTTATTTTTGTCTTCAGCCGTGGGGCACGTCTTCTCCATGTCCCACAGGCCCTACACAGTCCCCAAAACACAACAAAAGAAAAAACACCCAAAAACACACTCTTCTTCCTCCACTCCTCCCAGTTAGCTTTGTCGTCCTCCTTCCGACTCTGGCGCCTAGAGTAGTGGCTGCAGACTCCTCTAATAGCACCCCTGGAGGTGCTCCAGGTGCTCGTTGACCTACTTCAGGCTGCACTTCCGGGTGTGGCTGCATCACAGCCCACACAGGCTCAGAAAGCAGCGCAGCTCCCCCCTGGCGGTGGCCACGGAGTCCAACAGGACTGAGCTGTGGTGTTCCATGACTGTGGCCGCGATGCAACCCAGGGGGCTGCCACCAAGCGTTCCAGGGGACGTAGTGTGCAGTCCATGTCTGTTCCCCCGGATTCAGCACCAACGGGGCGTCCTGGCCGTCTGCCACACTCTATATGGTGTAGAAAAATCTAATGGCTTACCCTTTTACTTTTTGGTGTTAAAGATTTTGTGTTTAAAACTTAGAATGATGCATGCTTTCTCTATGCCACTTCATAGGAATATACTTTTTTGTTTTCCAGGTCAACTTTTTTTTGCCATCCCCACAACCAAGGATTTCTAATGTAAGTGAATTATGATTTAACTTATTTCAAGATTACAAAATCAATGTGAGTTAGTTAAAAAAAAACTTTTACTTTATTTTTGTATTATTTACCATTGCACATTTTCAGATATTTACTGTACTTTGTATAAATTTTATTTAAATTTTTCAAAAGAGAAACATCCAGGCTTTCAACAGCAAATAAAGTTTGCCCAATTCAGGCTGTGCATAAAAGATTAGCTGACAATGCACATACCATTGTATTAATTAAAAATGAATGAATGATGGGGTTTTAAAATTTTTCAGTGAAAGATTATTATTTTTTTCTCCGGTAGACACTATCCAGCCCAACACAGTTTTTATCGTTAAAGTAACTGACAAGCATGACATGGCAGCCTATACTGCATGTGGTAATTCCACTAATGAGGATGCGATGTTAACAACTTGATCAGGTTTAACCAGATATCTCTTAAGCAGTAAAACTTTCCATCGTATTCAGAACATTTGTAGATTATCTAATGAATGGGACCAATCCATCTTATCTTGTCTCTGCTATTTCCTAATAGTTATGGGGTAATGCATAAATATTATGCACTTGCATAAGACAGATATTTAATTTGGAGAAATAGAGTCCTTAAATACTGAAAATTAAAAATAGAAAATTAAATATACTTAAATCTAAATAAGAAGATTAAAGATTAAATAATAAAATCTTAAGTAAGCTAAATTAAAAATAGAGCTGTCATTTAGAAATCTAAATTTGTCCTTCCAGCTTCCAGTAAGCTAGTTAGCATTACATCAATTTCCACTTACATTAAAACTGGAGTAATGATGGATTAGTATTATGTGTAATAGTTTTAATATTATCTGATGATACAGTAACTAGCTGACACATGGTTCAGGATTATTTATTATTGCCTGTAAACTTCAGGACCCATACACAATGTTAAAAGATGCCTTGTTAGTCGACATATTAAGTACTCTGAGTGTTGTTGCATTGAAAACACATTTTTAAATTTGCACCACTTTACTGAACTTCATGAACCAATAAAAGCAAGAATTCTTAGGGAGACTCATCTGTTGCCAGCACCCAGGCTAATGAATTTTAGCAACAGACAAGCAATATTTGCAGGTAAGGGCTATCTATCCATTTCTCCTCTTTCATGCTCTATACTAGCTATTTTCATGGTCGGGTGCTAATTCTATTTATTCCACCATATGGAATTTCTTTTCTACCCTTTGTAATCAAAGTTTTATTTTCTGAAGAAGTTGCTTTCCATTTGCATTACATACTGGGCAAATTATATTTATTACCCTAAGTTCTTGTCTATAAGCCGGACTCATGTATTAGCCGGAGACCAAAAATCATACGAATTTTTAAAATAAAATCGTATCATAGATAAGCCGGACTCATGGATAAGCCGAACGTACTATAACCTATAACTAATAGAAGGGAGGGAGGTCAGTGCTCTCACTCGCGCCCATTTAATTTCTTTAAGGGGGGAGAGAGTGTGAGATATTGCCGTCTCTCTCACTCCCCGCATGGCGCGGTTGGAGCGGCCGGAGCGCGTTCTTTCTGCTCTGGGCGTCGCCGAGTCAACACGAGCGCGAAGCGGTCATTTAAATTGTGATTTTATATGTAAGCATATTTAAATATATATCGCGGATTTCTGCGGACAATGGGTCTTTTAATTTCTGGTACATGCTTCCTCAGTTGGTTTGCCCAGTTGATTTCATACAAGGGACGCTATTGGCAGATGGCTGAGAAGCTAGATTGCTTACTTTTCTGTCTCTCTTGCGCTGACTATCTGTGATCCTGACGTAGGGGGATTGAGCAGGGGGGCTGTTTGCACACCTAGACGATACAGACGCTCGTCTAAAAATGCTGAAAGATTATCTTCACGTTGCTATCTTTTGTAAAGCTGATTCCTGAAAAGACATGCTGCACAGTGCTTCGCATACTTAAAATCTCGAAGGGCACGTATTGATTTTTGACTGAAAAACAAACTCTGTCTCCCTCTCTCTCTCTTTGTCTGCTCCTGACGGAGGGGGTGTGAGCTGCCGCCTTCAACAGCTTTGTGCTGCGGTGCTTCGCATACTTAAAAGCCAAACAGACATATTGATTTGTTTGCTTCACTCCTTTGAAGAGGAAGATATGTTTGCATTCTTTTAATTGTGAGACGGAACTGTCATCTCTGTCTTGTCATGGAGCACAGTTTAAACTTTTGAAAAAGAGACAAATGTTTGTTTGCAGTGTTTGAATAACGTTCCTGTCTCTCTACAACCTCCTGTGTTTCTGCGCAAATCTGTGACCCAAGCATGACAATATAAAAATAACCATATAAACATATGGTTTCTACTTCGCGGATATTCTTATTTCGCGGGTGGCTCTGGAACGCAACCCCCGCGATGGATGTATAAGCCGGATTTATGTATAAGCCGATATTCTATTTTTTCATTTTCACAACTTTTTTCCTTAGATAAGCCGCGGCTTATTGACAAGAACTTAGGGTACTTTATAAAATTATTGAAAAAAGTACACTACGCGTGACATACCTGAGAGATTACATACAATAACTTAATGTTTTATAGTAAGCACAGAATTAATAAAATGCAGTGACTATTCCTTATACGGAGGTTGCCCAATGATACCCCAGACCCCCAGCTGACATCTCATTGAACTTGTGCATGCACTATTTTGTGGCTTAAAGAACTCTGTGACTTTATTATAAAGAAGCATCGTTCTCAGTGGACTTCGTAACAGAGGTAGCATTGAATTGTCAATTACTGGACAAAAAAAAGACATATAAACCCAAACAAAATGTAACAATATACAAGACGTGGGAAACTATGGTTAAAATAAAATAGTTGTTTTGCTTTTATTTAGGAAACAAGTATGTCGATGAGGCAAGCAAAATTTACTTGACAAAGTTTCCTAAAATAAACAAAATTTTAAATACAAATCTTTTGATGAGTCAATATATTTTAAAAATAGGAAAAAAATGGCATTATATAAAAAGTTTTCACTTGCATTGATTTTATTTTTTGCAGTGTGAATCCAAACATTTTTCTAAATATACAGTATATAAAAATACACAGTATGTAGCAGTCATTACAGTCAGAGTTTAGTCTTTCCAAAGCAAACAAAAAGAAGGATCTCGCTGCTTTGGTTATGGCCTTTTCCTTTCCTTGATCACTTCCAAAATGGGTATTGTTATGCCTTTCACTTTTTAGAATGGCTTTGGCTTTTCTTTCTCAGTGACGAAATGAGAAAAGAAATATTGCTTTGCTTAGAAAGCAAGGCAGTTTTCAGAGTTTATGTTTTAAAATTGTCTTCTGGTTATCCTGCCAATCACAACACTTAAAATGTATGTTTAATTCATTATTTTATCTTGCTTTGTAATATGAATTTCCATGCAAAGTACTTTCCAATCATTATCAATCAATTGCTCTGTAGCTTTGTTTACCTGAAATTACCAAAGCTCTGCAGCTTTAGTTTGCTTCATGGGATTCAGGCAATAGCTTGACACGTTGAAATGATTCCACAGACAAAATATAATCATTTTTTAAAAGCTTTAGTACAATTTCAAAGTAAAACAGTTCACACAAAAATGGAGAAAATTTGATATAGCAAAGTAAATAAAAGTTCTTGTTTAAGAAAAGTTCTGTTTAAAGCTTATATCTTGCTTCATTCTTTATGTTTGTTCATACAGTTGAACAATTTCTAAATGGTCAGAAAACTGTATGCCTATTCCATTTACAAACTGCAAATGGGTCTTTCAGTCCATGCCGGCAATGTGCCTATTCCAACTGACTTAACTAATACACTGTATTACAGATATAGCTAAGAAGGTTCTCTCTCATGTTAACTTTCAAGGGATAAAAGGTTATGAAAGAAAATGATATTTTATTCAAATTAAGGAAACACTAAAATGAGTTTAACTTATAGCATTAACTTTCTAAGATTGGCTCTTACATGCTCTATATACCATCTTTCACATTAAAAAATGGGCACAGCTGAATGTCTGATACTGATCATATTTCTTCAAACACTCATACTCATTATACCAAGTGGAAGGGCATTTATTAGAATGCATGTATATTTACAAAAACTAATAGCAGTATATGTGCATATTCAGCTTCAAAATCTCAAAATTTCTTTTTTGGACAAATTAGAATCATATGTTTTTAACTTTCTTTCCGTTTGCTCAAAATAAAACTGTCATCATAGAATTCAGCACTTTCTGTTTTCTAGGAAAATTGAGTAAGTGAATTCTGAATACAGATGGATAAATGAATGGACATTATAAAGAAAAAAAATCACAAGTGCATATTTTAACTCAACTGCTTTGCTCAAGCAGATTTCAATGTCTTTAATTGGGAAGCTAATTGGTGACATAAAAGATGGAGTACAAAAGGCTGATGAAGGTTAGAAAGAAAAAATCAAAGATAATTAATGCTGAGCTGTCTGGTTTGTTCCAATATTACTTCTTTCTTTCTCTCTCTCTCTCTCTCTCTCTCTCTGTCACTCCTTTTCAAAGGTGGTTGCTGCCTCCAGGCCCTCTCCTCTTAAGCCATCATTATCATTTCACATATTTTTCTCCTTCCCTCTTTCTTTCTAATCAACATATTCACACAACACTCAAGCACATGCTACCCACCACCATGCCAAGAGGGGGAAAAAAACAGCCAGGGAGAGACTGAGATAAAGAAGATGCACACAGCAGAATACACGACTGTCCCTTGGCATAGAGAAGGAATGATTTCAGGCATTAGGACTGAGATAATGACTACCTATGGGCACTCACCAAAGACAGTAAATAAGTTCTGTCCATCATGAAATATTGCAAATATTCACACACAGCATAAAAATATCCATGATTAAATTTCCAACAGCAGTCTTCTCTGTGTATACATACTGTGATGTGTGAGTCACTGTCCTGCACCCGGGAGAAGACTTTGAGTCTAAAGCAGGGGTCTCCAATCACAGTCCTGAAGGGCCGCAGTGTCTACAGGTTTTTGTTCTAACCCGGTTGCTTAATTAGAAAGCAATTCTGCCAATAATTTAATTTCATGGCTTGTTAGTGCTTTAACTCTGCTATGTCAGGTCATTCTCATATCCTAGACTTTCTATCCCTTTCTAAGGATATCATCCAAATGATTTGAAGGCTAAAATGGACGAGCAATTCTCAATCATTCACTTTTTTGTCTTTACTTTCCTTCCAAGTATTTAATTAAACCAAATAATGCAAGATAAATACACACAGGCGTAAATGGTAACAAGCCAAATGGAGAAATGCTGGTCTCTTTTGTCATTCGCATGTTATTGCTAATTAGGATCCATTAAAAACTGAATGAATGCAGCTGTTTAAGATGAAAATAAGCAATAAGCATTCAAAATCTTAATGAGCGAGACAACTAAAGTGAAGCAGAAGTGTTACGTGAGCAATTAGTGCTTCTTATTAAGCAATTGGGTTGGAGCAAAAACCTGCAGCCACTGCGGCCCTCCAGGACTGTGATTGGAGACCCCTGGTCTAAAGGCATCAAGAAAACTAACTTTCCAATTAAAACAGGAACAGTCAGGGTATTTATTCAAATGGGAGCTACTACTTCAATACACAAAGACACAGCAAATGACCAGAGATGGGGCCAGGTCAGTGGCCGGGTTATAATGTTCCCTGCGTCACCCATCGGGTGACAGGCATGTTATACGAAGAGGATATGAACCTATAGATGCCTAGGTGGCGCTGCGGACCTATGGTTGTCTCACCAATGGACAAGCAACCCTCGAAGGATATGTTGAGACTGTTGGTGAGGGTCTCAAAAGAGCTACAAAAATCTCACAATATGCAAGAAAGACATAGATTTAAGGGAAACTTGACAAATCAATCAACACCTGAAAGAAGGAGAAATACTTATAATGTTAGAACAATGGAGAATTATAACCCTTAAGAATGTATTTTCAAATAACAGCAAGGATCTACTATGCTAGCGATTCCGAAACCTTTCTAAGCAAAGGTTCCCAAGATGTTGTACCATCTGGTCAGAGCCCCACCCTATAATAAAGCCAATACTGCAAGGCAGAGAGCATGATCTTATGTCTTGGTTACTGCTAACAGTAGTCACACAGCATGGTTTAGTATAATACTCGTAGCAGACCCATCAATAAAAGCAAATGCTCAACTACAGCAGACTAATGATGAATGTGTGATGTGTGACATCTCTAGGCCAGGTTTTCTCAACATTTTTTAAATAATTATTTTTTAATGTAAGAACAGCGGTGAGACAGAAACACAGCAAAGAGAAGGTGAGAAACTTGGCACTCACCTATTAAGACGGTATTTCACAAAAATCCATCAGCTCATTTGGCATGGATTGGCTCGAACATGAGGAGAGCAAGAGAAATCTGTTAACTCAGATGTCACGTGAATGGTGGGAGATTTGGAATTGGTGTGCAATCTCGCAGCAAGATGAAAACAAATCAATTGAAACACATTTATTTATTTACTTATTCTGTTTCCTCATGTATCACCTAAAAGTCACTCATGTACTGCACAGTCTGAGAACTACAGCTCTAGTCAATAACAATTGAAATAGGATTACTTTTAGGCAACTATTAAATAATATTTTGAGTTATTCGTATTTAAAAAAAAAACTACATTAGGTCATTTAAAGGTAAAATTCAAAATTGGAATTATCGTTTTTTCAAAAAACTGACCAGGACTGTTGGGGTCACCATTTCTCAAACCATTGAACTATACAGTACCAATTCACTTCATAATTTTAAACAATTCAATCATGTCAATTAATTTCTTCTTGATTAAGCTAAATGTTCAGTTTCTTTAATCTGTTCTCATATTTTATACATTTCAGTCTTGTTGCTCTTCTCTCTAAATTGTATAGCACTACTATATCTTTTTTGTAACATGAGAACCAAAACAGAATACAGCACTCCAGATGAGGACCCAGTAGTGTATTATATAGTTTAAGTATAGCGTCCTTTGACTAGCACTTCAAAGACTAGGCTATATAACCCAACACTCTAGTAGCTTTCTAATGATGCCTCTAATGGCATCTGTACACTACCTGAAGGTTGATAGTGATGCATGCACTAGAGTTCCAAGGTCCTTCTCAGGTCCTTATAAACCTCCCTTTGTATATTAAAACATATTTTTTTGCTTCTACATGTAATTCTTTTTGTATCAACTTCTTTTAATTTCATCTGCTACAAATCTGCCCAAGATTATATTGTGTCCAGGTCCCTATGATGATTTGGCTGAAACTACAATATTTTCCATTACACCTACACTATATGGACAAAAGTATTGGGACACACTTCTTAATTATTGAATGCAGGGGTTTCAATCAAACCCATTATCTCTGGGGTATAAAATCAAGCACCTTGTCATTCAGTCTTCATTTACAAACATTTGTTAAGGTTCTCCCCGTGTCTGCGTGGGTTTCCTCTGGGCGCTCCGGTTTCCTCCCACATTCCAAAGACATGCAGGTTAGGTGGATTGGCGATTCTAAATTGGCCCTAGTGTGTGCTTGGTGTGTGGGTGTGTTTGTGTGTGTCCTGCGGTGGGTTGGCACCCTGCCCAGGATTGTTTCCTGCCTTGTTCCCTGTGTTGGCTGGGATTGGCTCCAGCAGACCCCCGTGACCCTGTGTTCGGATTCAGCGGGTTGGAAAATGGATGGATGGATGGATGTTAAGCAAAACAGTTCATTCTGAAGAGCTCAGAACTGTGTTACTCTGATAAGATGCCACCTTTGCAATAAGACGGTTCATGAAATTTCATCCCTTCTGGGTATTCAACGGTCACCAGTAAGTGGTATTATTGGAAAGTGGAAGAGTTTAGGAATAACAGCAAATCAGCCACAAAGTGCAAGGCCACATATTTACAGTGCGGGGTCATTGACTGCTAAGGTGATTCCATAGCTGAAGAGTTCCGAACTTCCACTGGCTTTAATGTAGGCACAAAAACTGTGTGGCGGGAGCTTCATGGAATGGGTTTCCATGGTCGAGCAGCTGCATGCAGTTCTCACATCATCAAGTCCAATGCCAAGCATCAGATGGAGTGGTATAAAGTACACTGCTACTGGACTGTGGAGCAGTGGAAATATGTTCAATGAAGTGAAAAATCATGCTTCTCTGTTTGGCAGTCAGATGGGCAAGTCTGGGTTTGACAGATGCCAGGAGAATGTTACCTGCCTGACTGCACTGTGCCAACTGTGAAGTTTGGTGGAGGAAGGATAATGGTGTGTGGCTGTTTTTCAGGGTTTGGGCTAGGCCCCTTACTTCCAGTGAAAGGGCAATCTTAATGCTTCAGCATACCAAGACATTTTGGACAACACTATGCTTCCAACTTTGTGGAAACAGTTTGGTGAGGGCCTTTTTCCAGCATGAGTGTGCCCCAGTGCACAAAACAAGGTCCATAAAGACATGGTTATATGAGTTCAGTGTGGAAGAACTTGACTGGTCCCCACAGAGCTCTGACCTCAACCCCATCAAACATCTTTAGGATGATCTGGAAAGGAGATTGCAAGACAGGTCTTCTCATCCAACATCAGTGCGTGACCTCATAAATGCTCTACAGAATGAATGGGCACAAATTCCCATAGAAATACTCCAAACTCATGTGGAAGCCATCCAAGAAGAGAGCAAGTTGTTATAGCTGCAAAGGGGAGATCAACTCCATATTAAAGTCTATGTATTTGAATGCAATGACATTAAAGTCCCTGTTGTGCAATGATCAGGCATCCCAATACTTTTGTCCATATAGTATAGTTTGATATCATCTGCAAACTTAACCAGCTTGTTATTTATCTAGTATTTTCCAGATCATGTATATATTGAAAACAGCAGCAGTCCCAGCACTGATAACTGGTCCCTGAAACCACTTTTGACTCCATCCATTAAAAAAAAATCTCTCATCATCACCCTTTCTTCATGGTGTTTCACCATCAATTGGGCATCTACAGTACATACTGAATACTAATAATAATAATCCCAATTTTTAATTTGATCACTACCCTTTCATGTACTGTCTTATGGAAATCTTTCTAAAAAATCAAGATAAATAATGTCATTTGCAACTCTTGCATCAAAAAAAAAAAACATTCTGACAGTTCACTAATTTAGTTGTTCTTGATAATTGATGCTCAATATTTTCCTTAATGATTGTTTCCAATAAATTTTCTGTAATGCACGTTAAGTTCACTTGATCATAGATACTTGGATTGGCTCAATCAATATTTTTTTTATGCTGGGATAATGTTTGTGAAATTCCAGTCCATTGGAATTTTCAAATCATGCAAGAATTTTCAAAAAGTATGTGTCAAGAATGTGGTCACAGTGATTTTTTAGATTTCACTATTTAACCTAAGCAGCACTTTTCCCTTTACAATTTCCAAATCACTAATTACCTCCTTCAAAGTCCCTATTACTGTTAGGACATTATCAACTTCTTCATATGTCTAAACCTCACAAACATGTAAGTTTAGAGGATTTGCTGTTTTAGTCTGTATATTATAATTTGCCTTCAGTGCTCTGAATGCACTGCATACCTTCACCTCGTTTCTTCACTAATATTTTATTATTAAAATATTGAAATAATCCCTCTGAATCATATTTTATTGCTTTTGCAAAGTATTTGTCTTTAACATTCTTTCAGCATTCGTAATATCCATTTCAACCTTTACTTGCATAAACTGTATGTTTAGTGCTGACGTTATTTGTCTTTTATGCCTTTGCTAGGTAAAACTTTCTATGAGTGTTGCTGAGTTTGCTTTTCCTGTACCATTTGTTTCCAGCACATTTATCGTGGCGATGATGACATCATATGACAATTAAACTTTTAAAAATAGTATTATACACTAAACTTTTAAACTTTAAAGTATAGTATTATATACTTAAAAAATGGTATTTGGCATCCCTTACTTAACATGTACCCTCAGTGTTCCTCCTATGCCTTTTCAAAGTATGCTTGTGTGTCCCAACCTGTCTTGCTCAGCGCTTTCTCTCTCAGTTGTTTTTCCATAAAGTCTGCTTCTCAAATTTTGTCATTTTGAAGTGTCTTGCTCACCTTCTTTCCACTTTTTGACTACCATTAATGGTACTGTAGATGCCCCATTATCTGCTGTGAAAACATTCGTATTCTCACAAATATTTCCTGTCTTTGAAGTTGACTTGGGTTGTGTCTTATTTTTACAATAATAGAAAAAACATTGTCACAATCGTGAACTAAACTTGATAACTCTAATTATCATGTCCCTACCTCTAAGACAACAAAGCCAAACTTACCAATTATATCACTCAAACAACTAGACACACACACACACACACACACACATAGAGACAACAGTGTTTTATTATATAGTATGTAGATGATGAGAAGTTCCTATTTTATGATAAAATGTTTGCCAAAGGCTTCTAATCTATCTAATTTATTTGGGACCTTTAAATCTACAAACTGTTTTATGGATTATACTATTATCTGTATGCTAACTGATGCAAAGTAATGTATTTCTTAACTGTGTTATGCAAATTATTCTGGTTTTAAAACTGAATGTCAAGATGTGGTTTGAGAAGTAACCCTGTGAGTGATTTTGAATGTTTGAGTTTCCAACGCAGAGGTACTCAATATAATTAAATTAATCATACACTTGGGTAAACGCCACCCTTTAAACCATCATTTTTAGGAACAGAATCATAGTTTCAAAAATTGGGGAACACCTCAACCATGTTACACATAGTCTTGCACCATATCAGAGTGCACTAGAGATCATTACTAAACTTTAAAGATGCAATTCTCAGGTCTACATACTAGATGAACAGAATCCTACGATCATTTTAATAGATTTAACATAATACCAAGAATATAGACACAGAAGTCAGTCAGTCTTCACATACAAGACCCAAATGTACATAGTAGTAAATATTTATACTTATTACAGAATTTATCCCACACATTGGCCAACTCTTTGAAAGCTTTTTCTGCTGCTCATAGATATGATATGACCTTATGGTAGGCAATGGCTTAATAAGGGAAAAGTGGCTCTTTCCCAGGCATGGTTTGTTACATCATGAATACAAAACAGTGCAAATTTTAATTTTTGCAGCTTTTAATTTTACAGGAAGTTTGGAAGTAACACCAGTGGCAAAATGATATTTACGATTTCCCCAAAAAAGTGTTTGTTTATTACTTCTGATGCTGATCACAGGAAGGATATTTCTCCCACTATGCTCAGGAAAAAAATTATTTTCCTGACATAAAACATCTTAACATGAGAACAGAGCAAATAAAAGATTTACCATCTAATTACACTGAATAACCACAGGCAATGCCTTTCCATTCTAAGAGCAAGAGTTCACATGATGGTACATCAAATCAAACATGTTTACCCCAAATAGTGTGTATTATGGGACAGATACTCAGTAAGCCACTGGGAATTATCATCTACTGGAAATATTCAGTATATACCACCATTCTCTCGTGTACATTTGACTTTTAACAAAGAAAATTAAAAGTTTTTTTTATGAAGCAGAACCTGTTTCTTTAACTGACATACAAGTGAAAGAGAGAACAAGAAATTAAGATATTTAAAAGTTATAAATATTGTGAAGGACACCCTCAGGATGGAACGACAGGAGGAGACAGCATGCACAGGACATTGTCTCCCCCGGAATATTAGACGACAGCCCCCCTGCGTTGCAGTAGCTCCACGAAATCTCACAGGACATCATGGGACTTGGAGTGTGAGATAGAGAAGAAGAAAAGCATTGCTGTGTGCTGCTTATTGCTGTACTTGTGCTTGTGGTGTAGGAAACACAGAGAAGAGTTTCCCAGGAATGAAAACTGTTGCCTTTTAACTTGTGTCTGAACCTGTCTGTGTTGAGTGTTTGGGGAGCTGGAGCATCCCCTGGTGTCCACAATGTCTTATAATAAAAAATAACTGTAAGGAATAAAAAAAAAAAATCATAATTTATCTTCACTTGTCAAAAAAGAATCAACAACCATGGAAAGAGCCTAAGAACACTTGTAAAAACTAACCTGAACCCTGCCCAAAACCCAATACTTTGTTGGGCTCCTTCTACCTAGTTAAGTTGCCAGTCTAAGAGTAACATGGTGAAATCAATAGTTAAAACTTAATAAAATTATGAAAATAAGTCAATGTTAAGCAAAAAAATACTCCATTTGACTGCTTGGTTTATTGATTTAATATTTTTATGTACTCCTTTTGAAAATTCTGTATCTCTTCGCTGTGACCAGTCACAGACATAGCACTTCCATCAATTTCTTAACCTACATTGCTTATCACTGCACCTTTCTCTTCTTTTTATAATGAACAGGAGGATGGTTCTTGTACTTGGAAGAGATCAATTAGATCCTCATAAGATTCTGTAATGAGTGGTGAAGAAGCTAATTTCCTTGAAGTTGTTTTTTACTGGAGAGAGTTAGGAAATGTTCATAGGAGAAACAACCACTAGGACATCATCACTTGTCATTTGGGATTTTCTGGTCTATGTAGTTGATATCTCAGGTTACTCAGCTTACTACCAAGTACTGACTGGTTGACAACTGCACCAAGGATTCCAGAAGACAAATTCTTTAAGTAGATGAAAGTTATGAAAAGTTACAAGTAATCTTCTGTTGTCACGTCCTTTGATGTTGATGCAGGCTCTACAAGTTTAGTATTTAAATTTTGTGTTTAGCACTATTCACTGAATACTGATGCAGAGTGCATAAACATTTTTACAAATATTAATGGTAAAATACAAACAAAGCCTTACATTTATTTAGTATGACAATGGGCACCTTTGTGTGCAAAGAAAAACTTTATTTTACAATTGATTTATTTAAAGCAAACTAACTAAAGAAAGGATCAAAACAATTGTTTTACTGTGGGTCTATATTCTGCGTGTCTTACATACAGTAATTGGTCATTTGTAAAGTTTGTAATTGTATTTTACCTGTACACTTGTTACAGCATTCTGAACCTGCACTCAATGAAGAGCATTATACAAAGGTAAACTGAGATGACATGAAGTAAATAACAATGGAAGAACACCAATTAACAAAAACAAGCAGAAAAACGCTTGCTGTTTCTGGCTTAGCTAAATAGGTTTCCAGCATTTTTCCATTAAAATACAGTGTCTCAAGCACCCACACAATCTCCCACTCACGTCCACACTCCCTCACTGCTTCCCTGCTCTTGTCCAATTCATCTTCAGTGATGGACTACCCTTTAACATTAATTCAAATTTTACTTTCTCTAGAATCACGTCCACAGTAGGAAACATGATCTGGAAGTCACAAGGTCATCTCTGTAGTGCTTTCTTAAATGTTTGCTTCTCTCACTGCACTAGTAAGCCCCAAAAATTATTCAAATGATCCAACACACTTATTTTCCAGACTTGCCTTTTTCATTTAACAGATTACAGGGTTTTGCCCAATACATGACACTTTTCTGTGGTGCTGCTGAATATTTTAGGGCAGGAGTTCACAAACTTTTTTACATCACAGACACACTATAATATAAACCCAAATCTGCAATATTGGGCATTATCTTGGATCTTGGATCTTCTGTTAACACCAGTCTCACAGCATCATTTTGGACAAGAGCAGACTTATTATTCAAAACAAATGCTTAATTATAAAAGACTATTGATGAATATATGATCCAATATCAGGTGACAGCTCTAGGCCAGGGAACTCAACTCTTTTTTCTTGGCATTACACCACCATGAATTAATATGCTTCCTGTTGGATAACATGATGTTTGTAATGGTAATTGCATGCACGCATGGAAAGTGAGCGCATATGTTTTTGCGCATGTGTGAGAATAGCGTGCACCTTTGATTGTTGTGTTTTCGAGACTTGATAAATAAAGAGCATTCTAGCAAGTGAGAAACGGTGTACTTTGTAGACACAACACTTCCAAGTTTTCAACTACGCATTAAGCCTTCTTCTCTCCTTAATTTTACCTGGTGTAGCACAGGAAGAACTTCAGAGAAGACTGCCTTGTCAGTTCTGCTCTTCAGCCCTGCATATAACTCTTTCAGTTTGGATTGCAGAACTGACAGACTATCCTTATGTATGTGTTATCTGTTCCAACATGGGCAATGACATCTGTATCCATCCCTGCTCTGCCCAAGAACTTATCAACCTGTCTAAGGAGGTCTCCCGTTTGTGTACACAGAAAGACACATACTGTAGAATACTCTCTCTCTCTGGAGCAAACTTGTGCTTCAATCCCCCTTATGACTGAGTCCTCAGCTATCACTACCTCTCTCTTTCTGGAAACTGGATTTGAAGTGCCCCGTTGGGGCTCCTCCTGCCTGCCTGCAACCTTAGAATCTTCAAAGACGCTGTTCAGCTCTTCAACGACCTGAAAATAGACCTGTCCAGTCTAGAGTCTTCTTCCACACCACCTTAGGGGAGAACAGTGTCTCTCTATAGGACACCTGAGCCAGGTACGCCACTTCTCTACTACAAAGCAGGCCAGCCAACTCCTCCTCCAGTTCAGCAACCCTAAGCTAGAGGTGCTGGATCAGCTGGCATCTCTTGCAAATGTAGTCTTTACACAGTAAATAACCATAAATAGATGGTAACTTATTTGTGAAATACCAATAAGTAATGATTTGAACAGGACTCTTGCTGCATACAATATCACAGGCTAACTCCATGTTTTGTTAATCTCTTAGTGTCCTGCTAGGAAGACTACCCTGCATTAAAGATTTCCGTTTTTTCCTACATATTAGCACATTTTTCAAAGCACAAAGAAACAATTTCATATTCAAACAAGCCTTCAAGAATGAAATGATGCTTTGTCAGGCAACTTAACTACTATGAACCACACAACCCTGTAAACAACCATAAAATGCCATTGAAGAATCCATATTTTTAAAAGTGTATATGCTTGCACAATTTCTTTCACCTTCCATTTACTTCCAGGAAAATTATTACATTTTTAGCCACTTTGGTTAACTCCCCCGAAGCAACAGGAAAGAGGCACTGCTGTGTGTGCTGCTTGCCCTCCCCAGCATCTGAATGACCTGTATTGGGCATTTGAGCGCCTATCTGATGAATAAAAGAGTAAAACATTTGAACATAAAACATTTGAAATCTACAAGTTTAAGCAAACGTTCTCAAGGTAACATTGAAACAGTAAACTAATTTGTACTTTAAGTCACACAATATTTCTCCATTTAAAGATAGACAAGTTCACAAACACTTTTCAATGTGACAATCTGAAATTTTAAAACTTTTTAAAGCACCATCTGTTCAGTATATCTCAATGAAAATTGAACTGTCTCGAAAACTATTTTTGAAGAATAATCATGCCACATTTCAAAAAATTGCTCCATGGGGGATTGAGTTGATTCATGTAGGAAGACAAGGATTTAGCAATAGGTGCTTCGCAAATCTATGAGAATGCACCTAAAAAAGCCTTTCAACAATTTACATTTACAAAACATACAGTTACATTTGAATCCAGATAAAAAAAGCAGTACAAAAGTAACACACAAGTTACATACAATTCATGGTGAAAACATGGACAGTGGAAAGCATCTACAGTGTGGTGTTTGGTACGTGGGGGATTGGTGCTGAGGTCACTGAGATTGCTGAAGGTCAGCACACATAGTGGTATTCGATAATATTATTAAGATGATTCAAAAATCATTCATTCAAAGTCGATTTAAAATTGCTACAAATCAAGATGCTGTATTGGCATCAAAGTTTAAAATTAGATCTCATTTATTATAAAATGGATTTTAATACATGTCTACCAACAAGAAATAGTAAAAGTTAACAATTATTTTTACTCACTCATACACAGCTTCTTGAATCATTCTTCTTCTACCATCTTCTGAACAAAAGCGACTCAGCATACTTTATAGAGAAAATTGCACTTTATGTTGTTTTGTCACTGTTTGGTTATATCAGTTATTTGGTGTTTTCCTCCCCATTTCCTCAATAATGTTCTTATAATGCATGTAAATGCTGCATAAAGTACATAATGCTGATTATTGATTGGTATTGCAAACTTACAATGCAGGTGTATTGCTTTGACAAAAAACAAAAGACAATTTCCACTTGGGGATTAATACAGTATACCAAATACTTTAAAAGAAAAACATCATCAGTTTATTTTAAATTTATCATCTAGTACAGGGGTGGGCAGATTCAGTCCTGGAGGGCCACAGTGGCTGCAGGTTTTTGCTCCAACCCAATTGCTTAATAAGAAGCCCTTATTGCTCAAGTAACACTTCAGCTTCACTTTAGTTATCTCGCTCGTTAAGGTTTTGAACCCTTATTGCTTATTTTAGTCTTAAACAGCTGTATTCTTGGTTTTTAATTGCTCCTAATTAGCAATACCATGCAAATGACAAAAGAGACCAGCATTTCTCCATTTAGCTTGTTTTCATTTACACCTGTGTGTATTTATCATGCACTAGTTGGTTTAATTAAATACTTGGAAGGAAAGTGAAGAGAAAAATGTGAAGCACTGAGAATCATTTGGATGATATCCTTAGAAAGGAAAATAAATCTAGGATATGAGAATGACTTGACATAGCAGAGTTAAAGCACTAGCAAGCCATGCAATTAAATAATTGACAAGGATTGTTTTTTAATTAAGCAACTGGGTTGGAACAAAAACCTGCAACCACTGCGGCCCTCCAGGACTGAATCTGCCCACCCCTGATCTAGTACAGTTGTGCTTGAAAGTTTGTGAATAAAGTTAATGTTTTGGAATGGCCAAGTCAAAGTCCTGACCTTAATCCAATCGAAATATTGTGGAAGGACCTGAAGCGAGCAGTTAATGTGAGGAAATCTACCAACATCCCAGAGTTGAAGCTGTTCTGTACGGAGGAATGGGCTAAAATTCCTCTAGGCCACTGTGCAGGACTGATCAACAGTTTAGTTGCAGTTATTGCTGCAATGGGGGGTCACACCAGATACTGAAAGCAAAGGTTCACATACTTTTGCCACTCACAAATATGTAATATTCAATTATTTTCCTCAATAAATAAAAGACCAAGTATAATTTTTTTGTCTTATTTGTTTAACTGGTTTCTCTTTCTCTACTTTTAGGACTTGAGTGAAAATCTGATGATGTTTTAGATCATTTTTATGCAGAAATATAGAAAATTCTAAAGGGTTCACAAACTTTCAAGCACAACTGTATGCTGCACAATGACCTGATTATTGGCTGCCCAGTTTTGCTGCTAGATTCATCCTGTTAGCCTGTTCCTCTGTTTATTTTCTAAAGAAGGAAAAGTGTTACCAAACATTGGTAACTAATGACAGTAAAATTAAATGTTAGATATGTGTTAATTTTTAATAATTGTTAACATTTGTCTTACTTCCTCATTGTATATTTTGCTTTACTACTTTGCCCGTTTCTAAAACTGCTCCAAAATGATTATACATCAGACAAGTTTACCATTTCCTAACCTGCCTTTCTTAAATAAAATTGTAAAAAAGACAGTTTTTAAGCAGCTAAATGATTATTTGATTAAACATTCTGTTCTTGACAAGTTTCAGTCAGGTTTTAGTGCAAATCATACTACAGAAACAGCACTGGTTAAAGCACTAAATGATTTAATGTGGATAGGGCCCATAAATTTATTCCTGGTTTCTTAGACTTGAGTGAAACATTTCACAACATAGACCACAATATTTTTATAAATAGCCATAAACAATAGGTGGGCTTCTCCGTCAGCATCTTAAATTAGTTTCAGTCTTATTTACAAAGTAGAAAATTCTTTGCTAGCTGTGGGGATTGTACTTTGGTGATCCATGATTTTTTATATATGGTGTACCACAAGGATCTATTCTGGGTCCACTGCTTTTTTCAATCTACATGCTTCTAGATTATCTCCAAACACAAGATGAGCTACCACAGCTATGCAGATAAACACACAGCTATAGCTTTATTTATCGATAGTGCAAGATGACCCTAATGCCCTTGGTTCTCTGATCCAATGTCTTAGCAGTATTTTTGGATGAGTAGTAACTTTCTCAAACTTAAAAAGAAAAAACAGAAATCTTAGTGATTGGCAAATATGGAAATAGACATGTATTAGAGTTAAACTTGATCCCTTAGGTGTAAAAGTCAAGCCAGAGGTAAAGAAATCAGAGGGATCATTGACTCTGGCCTAAACTTTAAGTCACATATTAACCAGATTACTAGGACTCCATTTTTTCACTTAAGTAATTAAATAAAAGGTAGACCTCTTACAACATTACAAGATGCTGGAAAATTAGTTCATGCTTTTGTTTTTAATTGACTAGAATTACTGTAATGTACTCCAAACAGGACTACCTAAGAAAGCCATCAATCAGTTGCAATAAGTGCAGAATGAAGCAGCCAGAATGTTAACTAGAATAGAAAATCACCAGTTATACAAAGAGGAATAAATTAAGAACAGTTTTGTTAGGTAGAATTTCCAGTGGGACTGGGTGGTCTTTTGGCTTTAGAACTCCTGCAGATTTTATTTTTTACTCCAACTTAGCTGGAGTTTTGTAGGGTTTTTTTTGTTATCAGTGGACTCCTCTTTAGAGAGATCATAATATTGTATATACGGACCCTACTCTTCTACTTGAAATGTATCTGTTTTTTTAAGATCGCATAGATTTATTTGTTTTACCTTTGTTCCTTATTCTTTAATATTATTGCCTAATCTTATTTGTTTTTCTTTTCTTGTAACATTCTTTTTGACATCTTGTACAGCACTTTGAGCTACATTGTTTGTATGAAAATGTGCTATATAAATAAATGTTGTTGTTGTTGTTGTTGAATTAAAAAATGAGAGGACAAGGAGAACTCTTCCAATACTGCTTCATTACCAGATACAAGTGAAAGAATTCATAATTACAAGTAACATTATGATGAAATTAAAAAAATAAATTTTTCAAATAATGAAAGAACTTTTTAGATTACAGGTGATTTTCATCAAAGTAGTAATGACTGCAATCAGCCTGCAATATATACCAAATGCAGTTCTGAGTCATTTCATGAAATGTACAATTTAGAAACAAAAATGTATACTAATGCAACAGCTAAGTCTTTTCAACTGATAGATCTTACTACAGCTGAGAAAATTGCCCTAAAATATTCACTAGCTTGTTGATCACATGTTGAATGTTTCAACAATGTTCCTGTTCAATACTTAGGAAATGACCATCAACCTTTAAAAATCCGAAGGTTACACACCATTACAAACATATCTTGCCTTATACATTCACAGAAATTGTAGGAATCTTATAAAAAATAAGATGCTCACCATTAATGGTATGTACTGTGGGCTCCTAACAGGTTGTGAAAATATTCCCCACTATTATTAGCCTTTTCAGGGATAAACCTCATCTTTAATAACATGAGGACCCTCTTAATGGTCCAAGCATGACAAACTTTAATGCATCTGTTATGGACCACCAGGTGGCATATCGGCCACCTTACCCAACACAGACAGACGTGAGACACAAGTTCTATCTGGCACACACGTTTATTTCAAGTGGGGCAGCACTTGTTCTTCACTCCCCACTACAGAGCACGGTACACAAAACACCAAAACCAAAACACAGTCCTTTCTTTTTCCTTCTGTCTTGCTCTGCCGCCTCTACTTCTCTCCCAACAAGTCCTCCTGACTCTTTCTCCTTGAGTGGAGTGAGGCGGCCCCTTTTTTAGGGCACCTGGAAGTGCTCCAGGTGCTCCTAGATCTTCTTCCGGCAGGACTTGTGGGTGTGGCGGAAGTACTGTGGGCCAGGGGGGTTGCCCTGTCATGTTCCAGGGGAGGTTTTGCTCTGAATATGCCCTCTCCAAGGCTATATTGCATCTCAGAATAACTATAGTCCGTCTGATGAGGTGTTTCACAGAGAATTAATTGGTGTGCTCAAAATTAGCTCTGAAAATAACATTTGAGAATACAATATTAATGCAATGCTTACGTTAATTTTTGATTCACTTTTTTTGTGTATGTTGGAAAAATACCACACTGCAACATGAAACAATCCTTTAAAAATCATCTATTTGTTTAAATATTTTTTTTCAATATGCCAATTGTGCTTATATTGTGGTAGAAGAGTGCTATGCAGTCATTGACAACAAAACTGTACAAAAAACTTTGCTGTAAAAGTTGCACATAATCCTCCAACCCATATATAAAGTTGGGCTAACATAAAGTTGGACTGCCAGGTTAACAAAGGTGGTAGGCCAGCAGACTACCATATGCATTTACAATTTGTCCATCCCTCTAGACCAGGGGTAGGCAACATCAGTCCTGGAGAGCCGCAGTGGTTGCAGGTTTTTGTTCCAACCCAGTTTCTTAATGAGTAATCAATTATTGCTGATGAAACACTTATTGCTTAAGTGATAGTTTGATGCTTCATTTTAGTGGTCTCACTTGTTAAGTCTCCCCGCCCTTAATTGCTTATTTCAATCTTAAACAGCTGCATTCAGTGTGTTAATGGCTCCTTATTTAGTAATAAGATGTAAAAGACAAAGCAGCCAGAAGTTCTCCATCTAGCTGCTAAAGAGAAAGTCATAGACAAAGTCAGACATAGTCACAGTCCTGGAGACCACGGCCTACTAGCCACCCAACCCCTCCTGGGCTTTCTATAGTACAGTCTGTGCTGGAAAGTCCATTCTGATGAGAGAATCTTTCAATCCAATGATTCAAATGTTCCTTTATCTAAAATGACTTTTCCATAGGCAGGAGAACAGCTTGTCAATAGAGCAGTGGCACCAAGTGTCATATTAAGATACAGAGAATAGAGGAGAGTTAGTAACGGTTTTTAAATATTGTTTTACTTATATTTTTGACTAACAAACAAAGATGTAGTATGCACAGCAAATCAGTAGCTTTAGTCTATTCTAGACTAAAGTAGTGAGTCCTCAGCCTGAATTTAAAAGTTGAGCTCAATAATTAGCAGGAAGATCATTCCACAGCTTTGATCTCTGTAACTAATAGCTTGATTTCCCACTGTAAATATTATTAATCCTTGGAATTACAAGTTCAGCATCATGAGATCTTAATGTGCGCTCTGGTTAGTAAGTAATGATAATATCAGATAAGTGAGCGGGGCATTAGCCATTTAAGGTTTTTTATGTTAAAAGGAGGATCTAGAAATTAGCCCTAAGCCTAACTGGGGGCCAGTGTTAGGACTTGAGAAATGGAGGTATGCTTTTGTACTTTCCGGTTCTTGTAATAATTCTTGCAGAATCATTTTGACCTTGTCCTGATGAAAGTCCTGAAAGCTGCATAAAGAACTATTTGAACAGTCGGTGAATAACGCATTGCATTAGTCAATCCTACTAAAAATGAATAGTTTATCAGTAACTGGTATATTTGGAAAAGATCAATTTTTGACGGTTGACTATCAGATAGTAACTTGATTTAACAAGGATGAAATAATGGAAGGGTGTTGTACTGATAGTGTTGCTGTCGTGCAATAAGAAAACCACGGTTCATATCTCCAGTGTTCTTTGCATGGAGCTTGAATGTTCTCCCTGTGTCCATTGTGTTTTCCTCAATTAGTGTTGTTAAACTGCCCCTTGTGTGTGAATGTGTTCACCCTGTGTTGGACTGGCTGTTTGTCCAGGGGCTGTTAGCTAAAGCTTGCCTGGATAGATGGCAGCTTCCTCGTGATACTGCCCACTGGAGGAAGAGTTGGATCTTTTTTTTATTTCTTTTACTGTAATCATGTTTAAATAGCAAAAATCGATACAAAAGCATAATCTTCCATATTGTTTCTTTACAATGAAAATCCCAGCACCAATAAGACTGTTAGATGGCTTAATAAATAATCCTCTTGTATCTTATTGTTCCACAGTAGAGTGTTCTGGCTTTGATAATGCATTCAATGGATGTTACTGCTTAATGTAATCCTTTTCGTTTGGTAATGGCACATCAGAAAGTAGTTCTATGGCACAGTCATATTTACAATTTGGTGGAAGTTCAAAAGACTTACTTTTGCTAAATGCATAGTGATGCTACATGCTACAATTGGCAATCCCTTATTTAAGCAAGAACTCACTGCATGATGTTTTTTAATCTTCAGTCAATAGTTGGATTGTGTCTTTGGATCCAAGGAACTCCCCCAATTATCTGAGAGAAGGAAGAATGAATAATGAAGAACGTAGCTTTTTCTACATGTAAAGCATCTACTCAATCCTTTAAAGGAAGAGTGATAAAATCAAGAAAACCAGGCTCTATCTACTCTTCTTCAACTGCCATGACTTTAGATTTATATTGCAGGGAGAATTTGTGTTCTTTAAATATTTTGACTAGGCCAGAATTAATGAAATTATCTGCCTGTTGCTCCTGAATCTGTTATCAATTTTTCCTCTCCATTGACTAATGTGGGAATCAATAGTACATTTTGAGTATTATGGCCCATCCCACCAACTCTCAAAAAAGCAGAATTCTTTGCGCTATTTCTTATCTTTTTTTTAATTTTTAACAAAGTCTTATTGTTTGTACTTCCCACAATTTCCCTTTAATTGTTTCTATCTCTTTTGCTAGTAAAAGGAGAACATCAAACATGTTGGTACACATATCAGACACAAGTTTTGTCATTAGACTACATAGGTCCTACACATTACAACTCAGGGTCACTCGTTGTAGAGGTTCAAACTTCTATGCTCACTCAAATGAAGAAACAATATTTTTGAAACAGAAGGACCAGAAAATGAGAATGATCACACCCCTATCAACCTTGAAGTTGTGTCATAGCATTGGACTCACAAAATGGCAGCACCTATAACAAAACAAGATTGCATCAAAATGGCACAAACTATTTTCAACAACGTTAAATACTTTTTATGCAAAAAAAAAAAATCAGAATCCTCATAGTCAAAGCTTTCATAAAGAATTATTAAAGAGCAGAAGTTTTTTATTAGAAAAAATAAGAACAAAACAAAATCACACTCAGATTGCTGTAAAATTATATCATATGTGCCAGCATGGATACTTCATTGTCAGTCAGTAAGTAAAACTTACTCTCAGTATCAAAGTGCTGAGTATTGGTTATGGGTTTGAATTTATCACTTAGGTGCCAAGGAAGTAAATTTAGTGGCCATGCTGCTGATTTTACCCATGCATTAACTACAGTGATGCTTGCAGAGACTGAAGCTCAATTGGAAATGACTAATTGTCTAAACAAACAGAGTTAATCCAATTTTTGATTTGCCGTATGAAGGACCTGTCACAGCAAAAAAGTTATCTTTAAATTGTGCTTAAAACTGTTTTTTTTCTACTTATGATCATTGCTACCATATTTTTGAATGAAAATAATGCTAAAAGAGAGCAAAAACTTGGGTATTTCTCTGTTTTCACAGAATGAACAGCTAATATTAAATGTATTCCAGGATTTTTGTATATTGCCTCACCTGGGCTTATGTCTTTCAAGCACTTTCCAGTATGTCTGCACTCTTACAATAGTTTGTCAATAGCACTTTACTAGGTTGTTTGGTTCCTCATAGAACCACTGCTTGACAAAGGAGCATTTCATTCTGGGAATAGTTCTGTACATATGAAATTTGTTCACTGGGCTTTTTAAAAATTCATAAGTTACAACTTTTTTCCTAAGCATACATTTCAATATAAGGGTAAATTAAAACGTAAAGGCAGTTTGGCTTGTGCAGGTCAGTAAGCTGTTTGGATACTGTAATAAGTTTATATGTTTAATATATCACTGTGCTCTGTACAAAAAAATATTTTATAATCTACTTCTTCTCATATGTACAGCTAACACAAGGCCAGATTTAGCACACAGGGGCTCATCATTTAGAACTGTGAAAATGGGCATTGAACTATTTCTGTGTGACAGAGATCAGCTTGACATTAGATCTTCTTTTCCTTGTTTGGAATTGCATGATTTACCTAAATGGTTGGCCTGAACATGAATAAAGGCCATAAAACCTTGGAACATTGCCCGGCACACCTTTGAAGCTGACGGACGGACGCAGAGACGAAAATGGTAGACTCTTCACAAGGTCTTCTCATGGCTTTCCGTCTGTTATGCCGCATAAACCGCCACTAAAGAAAGCTGTTATTTCTCCTATATGATTTCTTACTGCCGTATCACTAAGGGAGGGGTATTGCCTTTGTATATTATATCTATATAGTTTCAGTTTATGTAACATGCCTCAATTACAAGAGAACTTATTCCAACCAGGGAGCTAGCACCCCCTCCTGGATAGAGATACACATCTTTCACAAACTTTACGGGACCCCAAGTCATTATGCACTATGAAATGTGGAGATCCATAGCTGAGTATCCAAATGTGCAACAACAGTGGACAACATTTTTATTTTTTGATCAAGGCATTTCCCATGTTGATGTGGGCTTGTGTGTGCAATGTTGATGGTCAATGAGATCAAGTTTCATTGGTTACGCTTGCTCTTCCCGCGTTAAACTTTTCCACCTATTCATAAACTTTTCATGCTGGTTTAATTTCCCTACTGAGCCAACATCCTTTGGTGAATTTCACCAGGTTTCACTCCTTCTGCCCAAAGAAATCCTCCTTACAGCAAGTTGCTCAACAATGGTACAATGCTGCAATGGAATACCCATATTCATATGACCTTTGCTTCAACTAGACTAATGGTAGAGTGCCGCGCTGCACTGCACATGTTTCAGCTCCTCATAAGCTATCGTGGACATGTTGTTTTTTATCAGCCTCTGTCTATTGTTGGTACCACAAAATTTTCAAATTGCCTTTACTTATTGATTTACTCTTAAATATAGCAGGCTATCTAACAGAATACTAACAGATCAAGAAAACCTAAACTTAGCCTGTGTTATTGTATGCAGCAGGAATCCTTTTAAAATCATGAACCTACTGGCATTTCACAAATCTGATATCATCTTTTCATGGTTATTTATGGAACATATTACAGATATAAATAAAAAAGGTCTCTTTCTGAATCCATTAAATGGATGGTTACTTATGGAACTAAAAATGTCTTCACTATGACATCGCTTAGTAGAACCACTGTAGCACATTTATTTTTAAGAGTGTGCTGGTTTTTGCTGGTACAGTATATACACTGTAGTTAGGCAGGTAGGTAGACAAATCCAGCAAATTAAATCCAGGGAATCTTCACAATTAAGAATAACACACACAAATCAATACACTCTGAGCTTAAAATGTACAGATAAGATAAAGAGGTAATGCTGTCAACAGAAAGCTAACATACCATATGCTGTCCTCATTGTCTCAGTAGGTATCTGTTTTGTGTAAATATTGTAGCTTGTTTCATCACCAGGATCATATCCTATCCATTGAAAGTTAATCAGTTACATTTTTATTTGCATTTGGTTTGTAATTTACAGGTTTTATGTTGTAACCCAATGTTTACTAAGCTTTTTTATTCCTTTATTTGTATTTTACATGTCTTTTTTGTTGTAACCTAAAATTTTATAATAAACTCAGAATATTTCTTGGAACATGAACGCAGTGACAATGTAAATAAGACAAGCCTTTATACTTTGTTCTTCATGACTCTTTATCTACAAGGTTTTATTTATAATTGAAGATTTTGTGACAGCTGTGGCATTATACACTACATACACCTACATAAAATTGTAATTGAAAAATCTCAGAATTACCTTGACAGATTGAATTGAAATTTAGTTATGTTATACAAAAAAAATCACTTGATATGTGTTTTTAAAAAGAGGCTGCAGGAAAAAGAGACATGAACACATTGTAAAATGGAAAAAGAAATTTCAGTGAAACTCAATACATATGCAAAGCTCAATGGTTAGCAAGTGCTGACCCTGTGTTCGGATTCAGCGGGTTGGGAAATGGATGGATGGATGGATGTTTTTTGCTGTTGACTACTGGCACTCTTAGAAGCATACCAGTTCTCATTTTTGGTTATCTGTTGACTGCCTTCAGTGTGGTATTGAGCACTGTGAAGCACTCTCCCACAAATGATGAATTGGTATGGTTATTGAGTGCCATTAAGGACCAACATATAAATGATGAGTGTGTAAGGGGGTGTATTTGAGCACTGTGAAGCAGTAACACAAAAATAATGACTAATGACCATTGAAATTTCAGAAAAAGAATTAGACAAACCAGATACAGTGACAGTCCTGGAGACATCAGCTAACTCACTGATTCCAGTGCTGCTTTATCTGACATATTTTCCGAAGACAGGTAAACAACTTGACAGTAGAGCAGTGCCAAATGAGAATTCCAAGAAGAAAAACAGAATTGGGGAGGGTCAGAAAAAATTTATAAATATCATATTACTTATATTTTATGTATTTACTAATTTACTAAATTATCATAATGTTTTCTAATGATAGTTCCCAATGGAAACCTGTAAAGTGAAAACAGTACTGAGTCCTGTGGGACACCATGTATCACTTCTGTATATAAGGATGGAATACTGTCAGCACATTTCTGTACATGCTGGAATCAGTTTGATTCCAGTAAAAAGGTGAGCAGCTGCAACTTACATAGCTGAATAAGCATTTCAATTCAAAAGAATACACTTTCCCGTAAAAGTGTGTTTTACAACGAGCATCAACAGTCACTAGGAAAAATAGAAAAAAGCAGGAATTGGTCTAATGCAGAACCGTTTTACTCATGGACAATTAGGCATAGCAAGTTCAACAGTAAGCAACCCCAGTGACATATTATTATTATTAGTCAGTCAGTCATTGTCCAACCCACTATGGCCTAACGCAGGGTCACGGGGGTCTGCTGGAGCCAATCCCAGCCAACACAGGGCACAAGGCAGGAACAAATCCCGGGCAGGGCGCCAGCCCACTGCTGGCACACACACACACACAGACACCCACACACCAAGCACACACAAGGGACAATTTTAGGATAACCAATGCACCTAATCTGCGTGTCTTTGGACTGTGGGAGGAAACCGGAGAACCCAGAGGAAACCCACACAGACACGGGGAGAACATACAAATTCCACGCCAGGAGGACCTGGTAAGCAAACCCAGGTCTCCTTACTGTGAGTCAGCAGCGATACCACTGCGCCACCGTGTCGCCCTATTATTATTATTATTATTATTATTATTATTATTATTATTATTATTTGACTGGTGCTTTTATCTAAGGCAGCTTGCAACATTTGAGATACAATTGGATTGTTTTTTTCTAATTGGAACACAAGCATGCAAAGTGATTTGCTCATGGTCTCACAGTGTCAGTAGCAGGATTTAAACCCAAAATCTCATGGTTTGAAATTCTAGGTCCAAAGCCTTAAGCAATACAGCACACTGCCTGACTGTCAATATTAGCCCTTCATAAAAAAAACACCTGCAAGTATTGTATACAGAAAAGCACTTAGTTAGTTACATAATACTCCTGATATAACTTCTTCTTCTTCTTTTGGCTGCTCCCGTTAGTGGTTGCCACAGTGGATCACCTTTTTCCCCTGATATAACTGACTAAGTGATATTACTAACACCCATTTTCTTAAGAAATGTAGCAGGGGAAGTGGGTAACACTGCTAGTATACAAATAAATTATTTATGTACATATTATAAAATAATTATCTTTATATACTACCTAATAATTATTTAACCACTTTAAAAGAGAGGTTTGTGAAAATTAATGTACCAAACGTATTTTCATTTTTTATATTTGGTTTCTGCAGAAAACAAGATCTACAGAGAAAACTGAAGGAGACATCCTCCAAGCACTACTAAAGTATGTACCTCAAGTAAACTATAAAGAGTTTGATCAAACCTCCAATGCTAAGAAAAGCCGAGCCACGTTGCTGCACCCAAAGCAAAACTATACCATCGGAGAGACCATTCGAATCCAAGTGGACATTTGTGATCACAATGGAAATCTCAAGACTTATGGGGGAGACTTCATTTTGGCACGCATTCGATCTCCAGAACATAAGGCTGCTGCTTCAGGAGTTGTAAAGGACCTAAACAATGGCATTTACCATATTGACTTCAAATTGTTTTGGCCAGGCCAAGTGGAAGTAGTGGTGCAGCTTGTGCATCCAAGTGAGGCAGTGGCTGCCATATGGCGAGCCAAGCAGATGGACTATGATAAAATCTCTTACACTGGCATATTCACAAACAATTCAGTACAGGAGAAAACAGAATGTTATTCTTACCTGAAATCCAGTCAATCAGTTTGCCTCTATGTTGACGAGAGAGAAAAAGAGACTTATTCTTGTCTGAAGCCATTGACCCTTTCCTGTGAAACGCTGACATTCTTCCAGTCAAGAAACAGTATAACATCCTACCTGACGAAAAATGAAATAAAGTTATTGGACCGGTAAGACTGTGCTCATGTTTAAATTTCTTTCTGCTCTGACTAAAAAATTTTAAAATTCGTTATTTCTAAAAGCTATATTATAGCAAAATATTACTATTACATTCATTGTTCATTAAGTGTGAAAAACATTAATTAGGTTTGAAACAAGATAATTTATACTCAAAATGAAAAACAGATGCAAAACTAGATGAATGGGTCGATATTAACTGCTCTTTCAATGTACATTGGTATAATTTAACTTAAAAGCACTTTGAAAGTGAGAGAGTTCTTATGGCTGGTTGAACTACTTAAATATCATTTAACTCTCCTTGTTCACCTTCAAAAAAATTGTAGCCTTCACTTTCTTCCACCATTTGAAATTTTTTTCAAAGCTAGGATTCCTGGTCTGTTGACCAACAGGGCTTTAAAGTCCTGCCCCTTTACTAATTCCAGGTTAACTTCATGCATTTCTTTCAGCATCCTAGGTGATATATACAGTAAAAGGCCTGGGACCATTGATAAATAGCTCCACCGAGTGGCTACAGTTATTCCTCAAGTTCTAGTTTAGAGCTAATCCCCAGACAAGCCATAATGTCATGGGGCTTCACACAGCCATCTAACAACTTGGAGGTCTCCAAATAATTTATTAGGAGTTCCCTACTGCCCTGCACTTATTGAGCGCTTTGTAAAGTGCCTTGTCCATCTAGTAATGACAACTGTTGACTATAAATAGAGTTGCCACTAGCATATTACGTTCACAAATTAATCAAAACTAATGACTAATCATGTATCTGGATATTATTTCAGTTTTCTTTCAAATAATACAATATTTTTGTAAAACACAGGAATTAATAGTAAATCCAACTAATGGCAAAAGGACAGGTCCTGTAAGTATAAGGTTCTCAAAATGCAATAAGTAAGGCATATAGTGCAGGTAAGAAAGACAGAGAGAAAGTGAGAAAGGTGTGCATTGTTACTCCATTAATTCTTACTAATATGAAACTATTTCTGTGTTTTCTGGAGTCTATAATGAGTCTTGATGACTTTTGAGTTTAACTTTTGTCATTACACCATTGTATGAGATCTGTTTCCTGAGTAATACTTGCTATCTTGTGGTTGTTGGTGATCATTCTAATCATTACCATGAATTGTACAATCAGATATGAAAAGAACCACGTTGCTAAAAATGTAGAAATATAAGTACTGTCTTAAGGTGTTACAGTGTGGAAGAGGTGCTGATGCATGTTTTAATCACCAGAGATTTGCCCATTAATAAATCCAGCAACCAGTGCCTGAATGCATTACACAGAAGTATTGCCATCTTTAACGGATATCTGTCATTCTTTCAAATTAAAATTTAACCAACTTTCTATATAATGGAAGCACAGTGGTAAAGTGAGAAGGACAAGTAAAAACACTTGGTAGAATGATAAATATAATCTCATCAAAACTTTTTGTCTGTTTATTTCAAGGTCAAATATTGCTGTGACAATCCCTAATGACTTCCCTACAATTTCAGTTTTTTCAATAAATAGTAAGTATTAACTGAAGACACAAATATAATTAGAATAAGTAATTAAAATACTAAACATTCTATCTCAAAATACACAACTACTGTATATAATATAAAGCTGGTTGCATATTGATACTGTCATGCTTTAGAGACAATGTGATTATAGTGCAGGACCCTTGCAAAGAGAAGTTACCAAGGGTCTGATTGTTTTAAATAGCACTTTCCACAGCAAGGCATAAAAATGTTTTCCTTTCAAAAGATTGGGACAGAACAGATTATAAGATTCTCCAGGTATCTAATAAATGACAGACTGATAATGAGAAATGGTGGAGTTCAAGCAAATGTTCAGGCAGTAAGTTAAAAGTTAAACAAAAGTATAAAGGCACATAATTAAATTGATATCTGGTATTAATGTTTATTTGTACAGTATGTGCTTTTTATATATTATTGTTACCAGTCTTCTTCTTCTTCTTTTGGCTGCATCTGTTAGGAGTTGTCACAGCGGATTTTCTTTTTCCATTTCTTCCTGTCCTCTGTATCTTATTCTGTTACACCCATCACCTGCATGTCCTATGTCACCACATCCATAAATCTTCTCTTAGGCTTTTCTCTTTTTCTCTTGCCTGGCAGCTCTATCCTTAGCATCATTTTCCCAATATACTCGACATCTCTCCTCTGCACATGTCCAAATCAACACAATCTTGCCTCTCTGACTTTGTCTCCAAACCGTCCAACTTGAGCTGACCCTCTAATGTACTCGTTTCTGGTCTTATCCATCCTTGTTACACCCAGTGCAAATCTTAGCATCTTTAACTCTGCTACCTCCAGCTCTGTCTCCTGCTTTCTGGTTAGTGCCACCATCTACAACCCATATAACATAGCTGGTCTCACTACCATCCTGTAGACCATCCTTTCACTCTTGCTGATACCCGTCTGTCACAAATTACTCCTGACACTCTTCTCCACCCATTCCACCCTTGCCTGCACTCTCTTTTTCACCTCTCTTCCACACTCCCCTTTGCCAACTCTACTCCCTGCATCATCACCATTCCACTGACCTTCTTCTCATTCACACACATGTATTCTGTCTTGTTCCTACTGACCTTCATTCCTCTCTTTAATATATATATATATATATAAATATATATATATATATATATATATATATATATATATATATATATATATATATATATATATATATATATATATTATTACCAATATTTGAATGAAATTTAACGTGTCTCCTAATTATAGATATGTTGTAAACTGTGCTCTGAGATTTTCCAGGTAAGGACGACTGGAGTTTTGGAAGATGTTTTACTTGTGTTGCATGTTGAATTTGATTGTATTCTGTTCACATGACAATAATGACTCTATATAATCCACATCAGCTTGATAAGTCCAAAATGAGTTTGATTTGAAGACTTTAAATAAAGAGTAGCAAATGTAACATGCAGCATGAGCCACCCATTTTGTACAGCATGTAAGGTTGTAACATAACACAGCCAGGCTAGGTTCACATTAAATTTAATATATTCTTCTTAACTGCAGCTCCACTGAAAGCCTAAAGTGAGATAGTTACAACACAGTCAAAATACAACACAAAATAATGTACATCAAACATCCAGAAACATAATATTTAACAAAACAAATACACTATATATACACTCTCCCAGGTTAGTCTCATTTGAATCTAGGCAGAGGCATCTGATGGTGATTAAATTAGAATACCACAAAAACTGTACCATTAGGTTTCACTCCAAGGTACCCCAACAACGTTAAGAAGGGAAAGAAAATAGGAGAGACTTAATAACTGAAACAAATTAAAGAACAGTTAAGAAGTAAAAAGGCAAAAATTACAAATTGTGGTTGCTTAGAAACAGTTGGGCAGGACTGCCATAATTTTCAACCATAGTAAATTTAACTTTTGTAAAATTATTAAAAAACATATTATAAATATTGTCAGTCACTGTTTATCATTTAGTATGAATAAGCTTACAAAACCTAAAGATTAAAATAATTTGGTTATGTTTAAGAATTTCTGAACACAATTTTCTACTTAGGAAATTAACAGCAAGAGTTGCACATATTCAGAAAAATGTTATACATACAGTAACAGATATAACAGTTAATCAACAACAACTTACATGAAGTAGCAGAAACAGCTTAAAAATAATGCACAGTGGCAGCCTACATTCATTACAGCAAAAGAAGTAGGCACACATCTTGTAAAATTCAACCTACAATCTTTGGTATAATGTATACACACACGCACCCAAAGCAATTCTGTAAAACCAATTTGCACTCCAGTATCAGCGTCAAGTTTACTTTGCAAGACTTAGAATTAGCCCTATAGCACACTGTTAGTAACAATGTCTGAGTAGAAAATATGTCAGGTTTTCTTAGTAGGCTTTTAATAAAAGAAAAGAAAAGTTTTGCAGGAAAAGTATATCTTGAATAATTTTCCAAATGTTAATGACAGAACAAAAAACTTATTTGCCTAAATTTGCCACAGAAATTATTAGGCTTTTAGGCAAGTGTCTCCAATATCACATCAAGAAATATCGAGTCTTCATTCACTAACTTTGGTTTTGAGCACCAGCCTGTGTCTGTCAATGGTCAACTCTAAGTACTGGTGTCTAGATGTACTGTCGCTCCTTCTGAATTTCCAGAAGCCATGCATGTTGATTACTTCAGATCATAAACATACTGTATGTATAGAGGTTTCAGAAAAAGTAATATGATTACTCACTTTTGACACAGAAATACATTTAACTGCAATGTGGATTTTTTTTAGAATGTTGTTTGACTTAAGTGTGTCAAATCTTTCTTGAATATTTATGTGCTCTTTGCTAACCTGGTTCTTACAACAGCTCCAAATGGGATCCTTCCAATCTCTGAATCTACCTTTCACTAATGTAGACTTCAAGTTCACCTAGAGAACACAATACAGTAATACCAAGACAGAAAACCGATGTAGAAAGGATGATAATTTGCGTAGTATGGTTGACCCATTAAAAATGTGCAAACATTGGCCAGATTCATCATAAGAAATTAAATTAATTTAAAATCTTTATTGCAACCTCTGTGGAAAGAGTTTTTGCCTATATTTAAGTAGACCAGTAAAGGTAGAATAAGGAAATGAGGAAACGAGGAGTGCAATAACACACTGGTGAAGCAGGTGTACTCCCAAAAAACTGAAAAGAAACATTTCAACAGTAGAATTTTCTATTATAATAATACTGTAATAATGACCCAATAATAATGTAGTCAATTCAGTCAAATGAAACAGTACTGCAGGTCTTCTACAAAGAGTGTTTTCACTCTCTTTCTTTTTGGGCCATTTACTAATGTAGGAGTTGGCAAGTACGTTGTGATGACTTTGGGAAGTGTAGAATGTGTATTAAGTGTAGATATTGAACATGAGTTATTAGGTAACTTAAGAACTATTCAGGAGGTGTATTATGGTGGCACAGTGCCCGGTAATAGGAAATAAAGATTCAAGATTGTATATTTTCCGTGTAGAGTGAAATTAGTTTAAACATGATAGGCAAAATTGTGCGTAAATGCTTTAAATAATGGATGCTAAATAATAATAATAATAATAAAAACTTGAGTAAGTTAAAAAGTGTTATACACAGTTTAACCAAACATATTCTCAGATTCACTTAAACTGTCTCATACTGCATAACATACTCAGAGTCATTTAAAGACAATGTGTGAAAATATGTTTTGTTGTTTGAAAAGATGAAGTAATTGATAAAAGCATGTATAAATGTCTGCAGTGGGTTGGAACCCTGCCCGGGATTGGTTCCTGCCTTGTTCCCTGTGTTGGCTGGGATTGGCTCCAGCAGACCCCTGTGACCCTGTGTTAGGATATAGCGGGTTGGATAATGGATGGATGGATGTATAAATGTACATGTTTTGAGTTCAAACTGAAAATTATATAATTAGGTCCAACAAAAAGTCTCCAGAGTTGATATAAATGTGTCTACTACTTTCCCTTTGAATAGTGGACAGACTCAAATGGAAGAAGGGGTCTTTAAGTAATTTTAAATTAAACTTAAAGTAAAAGGAGTCATATTCTCTAGGACATCTAGAAAGCTGGTGATGAGCAATGGCTCCCAGTTCAGGTAATGTTTCATACTAAGATATGCTAAACAAAAGGGGGATTAACCAACAAAAGGTAAACTGTCCTTTTTCTACAGAACCAATACTCTGAAAAGGCTGCAAGGAAAATCCCAGAAGATAATAATTAAAAAGTGTACAAGAACAACCAGCCTTAATAGGAAGTTATGGGTAAAAGAAATCAATTTCAAATTTAGATTTGAAAAGAGAAAATGATTCAATATTTCTAAGCTCAGGTGGTAGCAAGTTCCAGAGCTGGGGAGCAGAGCAACTGAATGTTCTGCTCCCCATAGTGGTAATACGGACAAAGGGGACAGTCAAGTGGATGGAGGAAGAGGATCTAAGGGTATGGGAGGGAATGACAACATGGAGGGGGTCAGACATATATGGAGGGGCAAGGCTGTGGATAGCCTTAAAAGTTAACAGAAGAATTTTGAATTGAATGCGGAACTTAAGTGGAAGCCAATGGTGCTGCTGCAAAACAGGAGTGACATGGTGAATAGAGGGGGTTCTAGTAATGATGCGGGCAGCTGAACTCTGGACCAGTTGAAGTTTATTAAGAGATTTGCGAGAAAGACCAAAGAAAAGGGAATTGCAATAATCGTGACGGGAAGTGACAAGGCTATGAACAAGGACAGCAGTGGTGTGGGGAGTGAGGGGGCGGCGAATACGTTTAATGTTACGCAAGTGGAAATATGCAGACCGGGAGGTGTTATTGATGTGGGACTAAAAGGATAAAGTACTGTCAAGGATGACACCCAGACTCTTAACCTGTGGGGAAAGGGATACAGAGGAATAATCAATAACAAATGAAAAATTATCAGTTTTGGATAATGTTGATTTTGTACCAATGAGGAGAACCTCAGTTTTGTCACTATTTAGTTTAAGAAAATTTGAAGAAAACTAGGATTTGATTTCTGCTATGCAATCAATAAGTGAGGAGGGTGGATAGAAAACAGTAGGTTTGCTAGTGAGACAGAACTGGGTGTCATCAGCATAACAGTGGAAGTTAGTGTAATATTTACGAAAGATATTTCGAAGGGGAAGGAGGTAAATAATGAAAAGGAGGGGCCCAGGACAGAGACCTGGGGCACACCTGAAATAACAGCGGTGGGTTGGGATGTGAAAGTTTTAAGTTGAACAAACTGAGTGCGGCCTGAGAGGTAGGATCTGAACCAATCTAGTGGAGTGTGGGTAATGCCAATCGAAGATAATCTATTGAGAAGAGTAGTGTGACAAATAGTGTCAAAGGCTACACTCAGATCAAGGAGGATGAGAACAGTGATTAAACCAGAAAAAGCTGCCATAAGGAGGTCATTAGTCATTTTTATAAGTGCCGGTTCTGTACTGTGGAGGGGATGAAAACCAGACTGGAACTGTTCATACAGATTATTTTGAGATAAATGAGAGTGAAGTTGAATAGCCACTATTTTTTCAAGAATTTTGGAAATGAAGGGTAGATTAGAAATAGGACGAAAATTACTGAAATTAGTCGCATCGGCACCAGGTTTTTTCAGTATTTGGGTTATTGCAGCAGTTTTAAAAGATGAAGGAACAGTACCAGTAGTGAGAGAAGAGTGGATTATAGCAGAAATAAGAGGGACCAGAGAGGGGAGGCAGGCTTTGACCAGAACTGTAGGAAGGGGGTCCAGTTGACAGGTGGGCGGCTTAGACTTACAGACAAGATCTGAGATTTCTGAGAAAGTAGGATGTGGAAAAGAGGAAAATGAGTGAGTTGGTGGGTGAAATTCAAATGAAGTACTGGAGGAATCTGTACCGAGAGACTGGAGAATCTTCTGGATTTTTCATTAAAAAAGGACATAAGGGAATTGCAAAATTCAGTTGAGTAAAGGTGAGAAGGTAAAGATTCTGGGGGTTGTGTGATATTATTAAGCAGTGAAAACAATGACTTGGTGTTGCCTTCATTGGAAGAAATAATGTGAGTATAATAGTTAGATTTAGTTTTGGGCAATACAGTCCTTGTAATAAAGTATATGGTTTTTGTACATCTCTTTGTGAACCTTTATACAACCGTTCAAGTTGCCGGCCTTTGGCTTTCAAAAGCCAAAGTTCAGGCGTGAACCAATGGAGCGACAGAGTTAAGAATACCATTAAGTCCAGTGTTATAGTGTGAGACCAGTTCTTCAGGAGTGGATAAAATATGAATGTCCATAAGGGAATCAATACTAGAGGAAAGAGAGTCTAAGCTGAGATTCTTTATATTACGGAAAGACATGAGACGGGAAAGCTTAGTATTGTAAAGTACAAGTTTAACATTGAGTGACATAAGAAAATGATCAGTTATGGGGAGTTCATCTGCAGTACAATCAAGCGGGGTAACTCCAGAACAGCAAATCAAGTCCGAGATATGTCCTTTGAAATGAGTAGGAACATCAGTATGCTGCTGGAATCCAAAACTCTCAAGGCAGGATGTAAAGTCTCTAGTAATAGGGACATTGATATTATCCAGATGTATATTGAAATCCCCCAGAAGTATTATGTTTGATGAAACTGTAGATAAGTGTGTAAGAAAAACAGCAAAGTTGTTCAAAGAGAGCCTGAAGACCAAAACTGCACACAGTACTCCAGATGAGGCCTCACCAGTATGTAATAAAGATTGAGCATAACCTCCTTGGACTTTTACTCCATACATCGTGCTATATAACATAACATTCTGATTGCCTTCGTAATGGCTTCTGAACACTTTTGGGAAGTTGATAGCATAGAGTCCATTATGACTTCTAAATCATTCTCATAAGGTGTACTTTCAATTTTCATATCGCCCATTGTGTATTCAAACCTAACATTTTTACTTCCTATGTGTAATACTTTATATTTACTGACATTAAATTGCATCTGCCCAAGCCTGTGTGCTGTCCAGGTCCTTCTGTAATGATTTAACAGATTCCAAATTATCTGCTAATCCACCTATCTTGGTATCATCTGCAAAATATTCCTATCTAAATCATTTATATATATTAAAAATAGCAGCAGCCCTAGCACTGACCCCTGTGGAACACCACTCTTAACATCAGCCAATTCTGATAAAGTTCCTCGCACCATCACCCTCTGCTTTCTGTGTCTGAGCCAATTGTGCACCCATCTAAAAACATCACCCTGAACTCCCACTTCTTTTAGTTTGATGCCCAACCTCTCATGTGGCACCTTATCAAATGCTTTCTGAATTATGAATTTCTGCTGATCTAAGAGACCTTTTGTAAATTGAAGACATCGTCGGTAGTATATTGAGCCCCCAACTTGGGAAAGGCCAGGCGTACCCCAGGGGTGGCGGGCCGGTTAACATATATAGCGCCTTGAGACCCCTGATGCGTAGAGTGGATAGGTGACTGACAGTATGTCTGGAGACTCCTTCTGACTTCCCCCTGAAGAGATTCTTGCCAGCGTTGATCTCGCCTCTGGAGGCACAGCACAATCTCTTACCCCAGGAGTTTAAGTTGTTCATTTATATATTCTTTCATATCCTCCTTGGAGCTGCTGATGCGGGCCCGTAAGGCGTCCACGAGTTCTAATGCACTTTCGGCTACCTCACTGACCCGTTCATTCAATCGAGCAAGTTGCTGTGCCAGATCTTCCCACGGAGGCGAAGCATCTTCCTGGCCCTCCTCTTCAGGTCCATAGTGATCTTCAAGTTTCAGCGACTGTAAAGAATCCACCACCTCCTGCACCACTGAACATGCTCTGACTGTGACAAGCCCCGGCTGCTCCTTCCTCACACCAGGGCGAAGCCACTGGCACCACTAAATGACATGGTGATAAACAAGAAAGGAAAAAAATTTCGGGCAGACAGCTTAGTTAGATTGATAGTCCTCAGAGAAGGCACCACTTATAAAACGGCTGACCCCTTACCCAGCCGACAGCCACACTACCAGGACCCGTGGCCTGGATAAATTACTGAGGAGAACCTACTTATACCAAGCCGTACATCTGACAAATAATATCCCCCCCCCCCAAGCCGTACCGCTGACAAATAATATTTCCCTCCCCCAATCGACGGTTAAACACAAGCAAAAAATATCAGATATGTAAATCAAGCCGTACCACTGACAAATAATATTTCCCCCCCCCCCCCCAATCAACGGTTAAACACAAGCAAAAAATATCAGATATGTAAATCAAGTGCAGTAATATATTAAATAACACAATGACAAATACAATAATACAAATCCCCGACGTAAAAAATATCTATATATATTTCTCCACCATACCAGCAAAGTGAAAACACCATATACACAATAACAAAACCTCCCTTGCCCCTGCACACGTATAACAAACACACAATACAAGTAATGCCAATGAATGATTACTGAAATGTTAACGAATGTGAAAATGAGTCCAGGTAAATAACTTGTCCAAATTACTGATAACTGCTCAAAAATGTTTGTGTTTGGCTCTCCTGAATGAATACAGAACGATCTCACCATGCTTCCTCGGCGATGGTGGAAAATAATGTCCAACCCTGGGGTTTCTGGCGATGAACACGTTGTAGTAAATCCGGCTGAATGAGAAGCAAACTGGGAAGAAGGAGCAATCTGAATAAAGGCAGAAAAATGATGATCTGTGGTTTGTTAGGTGAATCTCCTTCTCTCTCTCCTCTCCCTCTCTTCTTTCCCTCCTTACTGTTTAAATAATAATGAGCTGGATGTAACTGGCAAAACTTCGGTTCTGACATTTCCAGGGGTCGCTGCCTTCCCACAACATTCTTCCCTGTTTCTCATTACGGGGATGACATTTAAACAAACACATACTAGCTTAAACGGGGTGCTGTGACGAGACGCGACTGGGTGCAAATACTTTAACCAACAACACTTACGTGGCTCCGATACACTTTGAAATAATTAAGGGACTTTCTGTAGAAAAATTATATAAAATATTTTGTATGAATTGTCCTGTTAGCCTTAAACATAATGAAAATCTATCAAAACCTGTGACTGAAAAAAAAGGTGACAGTTTTCTGTAAGTAGTAGAGAGGAATGTGGAGCTTAACTGTTTTAGCTTATTTTGATCTCATTTCTAAAAAATAATTAAAAATTTACCAGTCCAGGATGTGGATTTCTTACTTAACTTCTGCTTGCTATACTGACTGAAATGTGTTCTCTGGAGGACATTGGTGTTATATTACCATCCATTGCTCTATGAAAGGGGGTGGGCGAGAATCCCTGTCCAGGCTCCAAGTCAAGACTGGAATAAGAAAGAGTAGTAAAGTTCTCTCCAAATAATTTCTACATAAACCACCATAGAACATGACTCTTTAACTAGTATCCTCCAAACCACTCTGCCTTCTCTTTTCTTTTGTTTTTCCTTACCTGGACATATCAACTTGTAATATTAATGGGACCGGTCTCACTGATACCCTTTTGATTTTAAATTTAGGTTGATTTTAAATGAATTTTAGTTTGCAAGTTATTTTTATAACAGCAAAGGTTACGTGCCAATAGTTTGAAAATTGTGAGACAAATTGAATGTTTTTTTCCCTTGGTATACTGTATATTAAGATTGACTTATTGACTATTTATATTATGATGATTTACTTGTTGTAATCAATATATTTTTTCCATTGACTGAAGTCCACAGCAATGGCCTAATTACATACAACTATAGAGGAACATTTTTTATTGAGGGATCTATTGTAAACATAATGGATACAATGAATGGAATCATACACATTATGCTTATTATCTTCAGAATTCACTTTAACCATTAAAAACAAATTTACAAAGAGACAAGTAGGAATTCAATCAAAATGGCCATCTATTCTAATTGTTAATGAAGGAGTACCCCTAGCAAAAGCAGAACTTTAGACCAGGTACCACACAAATTTACTAATAGTTTGACTGGTGCGAGAAACGCTGCCCTCTCCTATAGGATCTTCCAAAACGTTCACCAATTATTGTTAGAATATTGCAATACTGTTAATTCATGAGAACATACTTAAGCCTTTTACCAGCAGGTGAACACAACTACTAAAAAGAGGAGAGACCAAACCTCCATTCATTTCAATGTCATCAAGTTCCAGCATCAAGTTATAGCTGCCTCCCGAGAAGAGAGGTAAGAAAGAAAATGAACATTCCTGAGGTGACCCAGGGCAAGGGAGATGTCATCTAGACCATGGATCAAGTACACTTTGAGATGTAATCATAATGGGTGTGCCCTGTGGCCTTAACAGCAGGACAGGGCACGCTTTGAGGTTTACATTAATATCAGAGCAATTTTATTAGTTAATAATGTAATACTTAATCTGAAACATTTAAATAAGCTGAACAATTCAATCTGTTGGCATAATAAAAGGATAAGTACAGGGTTATTTATTAACCATTTACTTTATTCTCTTGTTTTGATAGTGTAGTTTTAAGTGGTTTGTGCAAACCGTTTTGACCTTTACCTCCTAGGTTTGGTTATATTGGTCTATTACTGTGCTAATGCAAACATACATAAATCTGTAGACTATGGTAATAATTGTTATTGTTCAAGGGAACAAAAAAGGGGAACTAGTGAATTTGTGAATTATAACCTGTGTATTATAACTCATGAATTATAAAGGCAAGGAACTAATTCTAGCTTTGATCTTTTACCTAGTTTTGCCATGGCCTTGGCTCTCAGCATGAGCATGTACAAGGTTACCCCTTGATAAATTGGGTCTTTATGGACTTTATGCATTCATCAGACTGCTGTAATTGCCCTGTGCCCTATTTATCCATGAAAAGGGCAGGGTTGACTGTTCCCTTTTGATTGTTGCCTTCAATTTTTCTGGAGACCAGAATGAAATATTTGATAAATTTAACAGACATCTAATTCCTTGTGAATTTGCATGGTATGAGTTTATCTGGTCTTCAGCTCCAGTGGCTCTTAACAGAACTTATTTAGCATGTGAGAAATATGCATATCTGTTGTTGCCCAAGGGGTGGTGCGGCACTTGTTATTTGGCCTCTCTCTTTTTACATGTTAATGTTCATTCTGACTTTTTAGAGCCACAGCTACTCCATTACAAAAGCAAAAGGGCAAACAGAGTGATCATTTCTATTGACTAGAAGGGTGCACCAGTTCCCATACAGTTTGTTGCCAACGCTATATATACTGATTTAAGTCAAATGTCAGATAAAATTTGTGCAATGAGGAACATTGGTTCTTCACAATTGAAAGGCCTTTATTATGATACTGGCATTTGAGTCTGTTCTGTATCAGGAATATAGGTGAAACTTCATGTTGCACCTATATTCCTGATATGAGAACCAACATTTCATCTTTAGCTTATCACATCCAAATGCAACTAAGGCCAATTCACCTGCATATGAACTTAATCCTGATTCTGGTATAATGGACTGGTTGTCATGTATTCTTGATTGGTTGTGGAAAATCTTTCAAATCATACTTATTATTGTTGTGGGTAGATGTATTCTTCTGTTAACAACCTTAGGTGTTTGTTTATATATGGTTAAGTAACCAACAGAGTTACCTGTGGTTAAAATATTTTATGTGGTCCCCTTCCTCATTCTTCCAACCTTATCCCATCCACTTGACCTGTTATGAGAACATGGTAGGGATCAATCTGTTTCTGTGTATATTTTGGCCACAGAGGCCAACAGGGGATGAGTGTAGGAGTTGATGAAGTATTCTGTTGTTAAAATCTTGAAGGATGAGTGCTAAGGGTTAAATTGTTTTTCTAACCATGCAGCAGTCTTGACTTATATTTTATTTGAGCTCATATAGCTCATAACTGCTTTAACCTTTTTTGCTTATTTCTGACTATTACCTAGCTTATGCATTGCTCAATGTAATAAATACACACACATCTTAGGAGCTGCAGCAAGACCCTAGCAGGTTATAGGGCATTTGTGTGTGTCTAGCAATAAACCCTTGCTTCAGACTGATCAGTGCTTAAAGTGTTTGGTTTTTTTATTTAGGTAAATTCTTACTGAACCCCTTCATTAAACCATTCAAAAGTTTCCAGTTTACTACAAATGTTGAGGTCAACGATTGCCTTACAAGGGATCATAAATGTTTCCTGTGTAACACAGTGCTGCTACTCGTAATTACTGTGCATTTAAAAATTTAACTAAGTGTCTGTGTGATGTCTAGCAGGAATAAATTTGATTAAATGATATAACTAAAGAACCTTTTTTTTCTGTAGGGGAGCAATAATATATGAAAATGATTTTTTTAAGTTCTTCTCTTTATTGTCTGTACTTTCATTTGGCCTTAAAATAGATAAACAAGATTAAGAATATGGATAGATAATTATTCACTGCAGTTAAGCAAAGTTAATAGAGAACCTGTTTCTGGTAATAGTATGCCTGTCAAAAATGAACAGCATTTAAAAATCACACTGAGTTTCAGTGTTTCCTGTTTAAGCTCATAAATGAAACACCATTTATAAATAAATGTTGTGTTGTGTTTTGTATTGCAGATGAACTCCTATTATCCAGTGAAAAGTGCTATCTGGGAACTCTGCAACCAGTTCCAAGTGGGTTTTTCCATTCTGGCCACTGGTATCCTTCATTTTGTAACTGCAGAAGCTTTCAAAATGACAATGATATCAATAGCTGTCTTCAGGGAAAAGACTTATACTTTAGGGGTGACTCTACAGTGCGCCAGTGGCTTGAACATCTCACAAGTAAACTAAAAAGTAAGCCACTTTATTAACATTACAAATTTATTTTTTTTGTTAAAGTATGCTGTTAACTTAACCTGTCCAAAGCTGAGCCAGCCCATCTTCTTTGTACTAACATGTTTGCATATCCCACCCCAGAATCCATACACACCCAGCTTTGTGCACTTGCCACATTTTAATTGTGTTTATAATGACAAGTTGAGAGTTTATGGTTTCATTCAGACTGCAGGTGCAGATGATGTGAACAAGTGGGTTTTTCTTATTTGGGAGTTGTCATAATCAGAGGCATTTGTCTTAGTGCATATTGTACTGTGCAGGGTCTGTATTCAGAAACATTATTTCACTCTTACTAAATCATATTAAATGTTTCATAATAGCAGATGGAAACTGATTTTACAGCATAATTACATAAACATTACGACTCCACTTTTGCTGCTGTACAAACAGTCCAAATCCTGCCTTCACGCAAGCACCTCACATGACAAAAAACTATTATAAAAGTTGTTTAACATACTGTAGTTTAGTAGGCCTCAAAGATACTGAAAAAATGTAAGTGGTGAAATAACCAAAAGTAAAAAGTAAACACCAGTGCAATAACAAAAGGGACTGAACACTTACAATGAAAGTCCCTCTAATTGTTGCTGCACCTTTGTTTTCACATCTCCATTAAAAAATCTGTTTATTTATCATGCACTTGATAAAAGTCTTTGTGTGCAATTTCTATGGAGTAAGATCGCTGTCAAAAATAATTCGTAATAATTTAAGTCAAATTTACATTTCACACTTGTTAATTACGCTTGTGCAACTGAAAGTTATTGTTGCGTCTGAAAATTCTGTTTGCGCTTCTGAAAATTGCGCTTGCTTCTATAAAATATGCTTGGGCTTCTGAAAGTTACTCTTGCTTCTGAAAATTACGAGCACAATTCTCAGGTCTGAACAAACTGTCAAAAATATGTTACTGGACATACAAGGTATTCTCTATCGAAGAAGAAAAAATCGATTTTTGTTACTACATATTTGTCACAAAGGTGGAACAATAGAGTTATTTTTGTCAGTGATCCTACTCCATATATACGGGCTGAGGCTTTGGTTGTCGGTTCAATTGCTGCCTCGGTGTTGAGTGTTTGTGATCTAACTGGAGGTCTCGAGGACTGGAGTTTTCCCTAGCAGCATTTAGTGAATATCCGTGGGCAATCAGCCCTAGCTGTGATGCTAATCCAACGTGGGGGTACGTCATTGGACCCTTTATTTACTTCACCTGTCAGTCTCCGGGACTTCTGCCGTAAAGCCCACGTAGATATGGGGAAAACATGACCGTTTCACGTGAGCCTGAAGTTATTTGCTTCCAGCCAGTTTCTTATTTACACAACCTGTGCGAAGCACTTATTTATTCAATATTAAGAGCTAGGCAAAATATTCTGCTGCATAAAAAGACATTAATGTGCATCAGTAAAATGGGCCCTTTATTTGAAAAAAAGAAATCACCTTTCCACATTTTATCTGATCAGATACAAAGGAGTTACATCAAATTGGACCAACTTCATTTTCAAAGTTTTGTGACAAGACAGGTGCCTTTGTTAAATGACAGTTCAGTTTTGTCCAGCTCAATAACAAACTTGTAACACTGTCATATTTAATGAGACATATTTAATGTACTTTAATTATGTTTAATGGGCACAGTAAAGCGTTAGATGATGTTGGGCAGCCACCATTTTCAAGGCTTTGTGACAAGACAGATGCCTTTGTTATATCTGAGTTGGGTACATGGGTCAAATTGGCAGGAAAAGTTGGCACATTTCCATATCTAGTGAATGGAATTAGATGTTTAATGGGCACTGCAGTGGGTTAGATGGCATTGGGCTACACTAGTTTTGAGAAAATGCAGATTCCTTTGTTAAATTGCAGTTGAGTTTTACACAGACCAGTGTGACTACCTGTCTCAGATTGACTGGTGAATTTGTCACATCCCCATTTTTAATGGTGTTTAACAGGTGCTGTAGAGGGTTGTGCAGCATTTTTCCACCCTTTTTTCATAGCTTTGTGACAAGATTCCTTTTTTATGTTGCAGTTGAGATTTGCCTGGTCCAAAATGATTTCATCGATCAGATTAGCTGGCAAACTTGCCATATCCAATGAATAGGTTTCACTGTAATGCTAAATTGCCATTGTAAAGGGTTAAATGGGGCTGGACTTTGTGACAAGATGGATGCCGTTTTAAAATTTCAGTTGAGTTTTTCTTGTCCCAACATGGTTGCATGGGTCATACTGAATGGCAAAGTTGGCACACTGTAATATGATGAGTGAGATTTTTGTGATATTTAATTGGCACAGACAAAAGAAAAGAAATGAGCTTTATTCTTCTGGGATAGCCTCCAGCTTCCCTGTGACTCTGCCTCCACTCAGGATAAAGTGGGTTTAGAAATTGGATTGATGCATGAATAAATACACAAATAAATAAATAAAATTAAAATAAATAAAAGTATTGTGAAATGTGACAAAAAATAAATAATAACATCATGAAATGCAAGTATAAATAATTAAGTGGGTCACAAAATATGCCTTTTCTTCCTTATTCCTTTATATCAGTCAGTCACTTTCAAACCCGCTTAGTCCTGAACAGGGTCGTGAGGGTTTGCTAAAGCCTATCCCAGCTAGCATAGGGCGCCAGTCCATCGCAGGGCAAACATACATACACGCACAAATTAGTACCACCAAAGCACCTAACCTGCATGTCTTTGGACCGTGGGAGGAAACCCGCACAGACAGGGGGAGAAGTTGCAAAACTCCCATATTTAATGTTATTATGTATTTATTGTCATATTTCACAGTTCTTTGATTTATTTTGCAGATTTATTTTTGTCCTAAATATTCCTCCATTATAAGGGCGTAACTTTCTTTGCACTCAGTTGTTAATCCAACTCTGTGCTTCCATAGCAAAATCGTGAGAGTTAAAAAACAACTCACTTAAAAGCAGTGCCTTCACTGGAGTGCTGCTTCAGAAGTTTATATTGTGCAAAGTCCCCGATCATTTGTCTGTTTTGTATATATTCATCTCCTCCAAGAGGGCTTTGTAGTGATTGTGTCATAATTCTGTGCCACCAGCCCCAACCCCAAATCTTACCAAGAGTGCCGAAATCCAAAGCTTGGCATCCTTCCGCAACACCTCACTTTCTTATACACATATAAAAAAACATCTGGACGCTCGGCTAAGACGTTATGTAAAGTTTAAAATGCACTACCGTTAATTAATGCTCTCACTTTTTATTGTTAATTGTATGTTGTCATTGTTTGATTAATTTCATTGTGACAGTTTTATTTTGTTTTTTTGCATTTTGCCCTTTGGAGCACTGTAAGGGGGCTAAGTATGAAGTACGATCACTGTTAAAAATAACTCCAGCATTCTACCTTTGTGGCATATACGTAGTAACAAAAATCGATTGTTTCTTCCTCGATAGCGAATGTCTTGTGCGTCCGATTATGCATTTTTGACAGTTTGTTCACGCCTGAGAATTGTACTTGTTTTTCAGAAGAAAGCATAACTTTCAGAAGTGCAAGCGTATATTTTAGGAGCAAGCATAATTTTTTGAAGTGAAAGCGTAATTGACACATCCATCCATCCATTGTCCAACCCGCTGAATCTGAACACAGGGTCACGGGGGTCTGCTGGAGCCAATCCCAGCCAACACAGGGCACAAGGCAGGAACCAATCCCGGGCAGGGTGCCAACCCACCACAGTGGCACAAGCCATTCATTGAATAATTTTGACAATTTAGTTATAATTGTGGCATTTATTACAGTAAGAACACATTTATTAAAAAAATGTCTATTATGGATCTATGATTTGTCTTTTTGGTGAAAACATTACTGATGATGTTTATTACATGTAAATAACTATTATGCCCAGGGCTGACTTAGGTGAACTAGTAAATTGCAAAGGGTGGCAAAATTTGATAATGTGTTGTGGGAGGTAAAGACACTAACTTACGAACACCCAATTCAACTGTCAGACTCCCATTAACCCTATTACACTTTCTATATTTTATGTACTTTTATTTTTATGCAATGTTTGGGTTTAACATCTTACATTCTACCTTCAGATTCTCAGAGGCTGTCTTTACAGTGAACATCCTTGTTTCTTTATTTTCTTGAGGTGCAAGATGTAGATTAACTTTAGTTTTAGTACTGTTTCCCTAACAGCAAGCATGTTCTTTATCCTATTTCAGCCTAATTCTACTCCGGTCAGCATGTTCTTTATAACCTTGGCATTTCTTGAATTGCATATTTAATACTTGGTATTTTAAATTATAATTATTTTTGGAATAATTATTACTATTATTGTAAATTAGCATTAATGCAAATACTTTGTAAAATTAGTGAAAATTATAAAAAAACCTAGCATAAAAAGTAGCAGTCCTATATTTATATATAGTAAAAGATACTATATGACAAACAAAGACACAACCTTGGTGACCTTATATAATTGGAAAAATAAGCACAAGAAAAGCATGGAATAATTGCAGAGGTGTCCTTTCAGACCGGAGTTCAATCTCAAACGGAGAACATGGGTTAAAAGGTCACCAATGGATTAGCTGTCAATCTTCTGTTCTGCAGAGGGAGAAGAGGAGAAGGTACAGACTTCTGATCCTTCCTGATGTCTGTATGGGCATTCTTGGACTATTATACCAGGATCCGTTATGATATTGTATGTGATCAGATCCAGGTCATCACCACTTCTGGGAAGGACAATGGGTGCTTCAAGCTCTTCAAGGATGCTCCTTGAGAATAGAAAGAATGGTGCTGACCAGAATAAGGATCAGGTTCCTCTTCCTTCCATTGTTTCAGTAGAGTCTTTATAAGTCAGTTGGCCCCATAATTTGGTTGTTTCACCAAATTGTTGACCAGCTTTTTTCTCTCCTTGATTTGGTGTGGACCTTTCCAGTGTGCCAACAATGAGAAGTGGAAGTGAGAAATATGACACAAATTCGCAGAGGCTCATGCCACAGTCGTAACAGTGGGCCTATACTGATTGCACCTGCTTCATATTTTCTTTAGAATTGGCTGAATTTTATTGAATTTATTGTATAATTGTGCAATATATTCCGAAGTATTTGTGGAAGGAAGTGCCTCTTCCTCCCAACATTCCTTTAGTTTGTCCAATATTGCCATCCATCTCTGAAGGCTTGCAGCACTTCCTGGTAAGAAAATGGCACAAGGGAGAGTAACTGGTCCCAGCTCTTCCCATCTTCGCTGACCATCTTGTGTAGCATCTGCTTGAGAATCTGGTTGTACTGCTCAGCTAAACCGTCATATTGTGTTTGGTATGCTGAAGTTTTTAGGTGCTAAATTCTGAATAATCTGGCATCCTCCTTGAATGTCTCAGAAATGAAGGGCATCCCTTGGTCTGTTAAGATATCCTTAGAGATGCCAACATTCACAAAGACCCCCAACAATCCCTGTGAGATGTTTTTGGAATTAACTACTCTCAAGGGATCAGTCTTAGGATATCATGTTTCATTGTCCACCACAATTGAGGATGTATTTATGTCTTCAGGCTGAAGGTTTGAGTGGTCCTACTATATAAACCCCTATGCGCTCAAATGAAATGTCAGTGACCAGCACAGGGACAAAAGGAGCACAATCCTTCTGAGGAATCTGCCATTACTGGCACTCTGGATATGAAGCACAAAAGCAGCAAACCTCATCATTAATTCCTGGCCAATAAAATATGAGCTTAATGCATTCAAGTGTCTTCTAAGCTCCCAAATGGGTGACTAGGAGAATGGTGTGAGCTAGTTTGCAAACCTGCCACTGAAAGGTTCTGGAGGCTAGCAGCAATGACCTCAGCTCATCCACATGTTCAGCTATGCAATATAACAAGTTGTTGAATGCGGCCCTGGTGGCTGGGATATTCAACATGCTGTCTGTTGATCAGAACTACTGCATTCTTGGAAAACTTTAGTAAATAATCATTCTATTGCTCTCTTCTAAAAGAAGCTGGGACTTCATGCATGACACCGTGTGTAGACTTCACACTAAAACATGGCGTATGGACAAAAGTCTAAATGTGCACACACACAAAAAAAATCAGATGTAGAAAACCGTGTTTAAGCCAACTTTCACACACTTCTGCGTGAACTACTCCCAGAATTACACCTCTTTGAATATGCAAATCAATATAAATATTCGTTTAAGTTCAGCGTTCTGTGAAAAGACAATGGCAAAAACACAGGGAATAAAATAAGAATATCAGTGAATACCAAGTGGAGGTAAGGAAAAATGTACTATTTGTTGGTGTAAGCAGTGGTATAAACGACAAAAATGACAAAATGAAGTTGTTTGAAAGTTCAAGTTCAGAAAGTTGCACAGTGCCCAAAATAAAAAAGAAGTGGTTAGATATCAAAGTCGCCGTGAAAAGGCGAGTCATTCTCCATCTGAGTGTCATATGGAAGCTTATTAGGGTACAGAGAAAAAAAATAGGGACACAGTGGAAAAAAAAGCTCAAAATGTCAACTTTAATCTCGACATTTCCACTTTAATCACGTAGTTTATTTTGTCATTAAAGGAAAATGTCATAAACCTAATCTTAAAATCTTTTAATTAACTAGTTTCTCAAATCCCATCATAGCTAAAGTAACATATTAAATGCTTATTCTGTACTCTATGTGTGAGAATCACTACTTGCTTCTTAAACAGGCTTTCTCTTACACCGACAGGACACAGAATACATTACATTCATGATATTACAGCTCTCTGAACAATGTAAATACTAAGATGTATACTTGATATCATTTTCATGATGAAATTAATTAATGTATGTATTGAACATGGGGCCACAGTGGCGCAATGGTAGAGACAAGAAGGCCCCCCATCCAGAGATTGTTCCTGCCTCCTGCAAGATGCTTACGTGACCCTCAATGAAATAATTTATTGCAGCAGTACTGTCTCTTTCAAACGTACTAACCCCCAATTCCTGTCTTTCCTTTTCTTTCTCCAAGTAACCAATTGCCACATAATCAGCTCTTTAATAAATTTAAAGCCATCTGTAAGCTTACAACGCTGATTCTTCAAAACTTTTAAGAAAAATTGAAATATATTTGTAGTACATGTTTAATTATTCTATTCATCTATCCATCCAGGGTTGTGCCAGTCCCAGGAAGCATACAGCACGAGACAGGACCAATCCCTGAATGTCCACCGTGTCCACACGTTTAATAAGAGTATACATTATTTAAATGACGTTAAAAAATTATCTGTATAATGTAATTTATATACTTTACTGCATTTCATCTTAAAAATGATATCAATAGCTCCAAGAAGATAGTGCCTGGAAATCTAAATCGACTTAGAAGCCAGTCATCATCATATGTAAATACGTGCTCTCTTCTATTGAACTGAATTGAATTTCTTTATTGTTATTGTATGGTACAATAAGATTCAATATGCAAATCCTCCTTTAACTTTTTTTCCTATAAAATGGTAAAATAGCAACATAATAATAATAATAATAACAATACGATAAAAAATGAAAATGATACAATATGAAAGCATAAGTGGCCCAGGATGTGCAATATTACAACTGTAATGCAAGTTTACAGTGAGGTAATTGTACTTATAAGTACAAACAGTTCTACCAGGAGCACTTGATGGACCAATTGAGTATGTTTATATCTCTTGGGATGAAACTGTTTCTGAACCGTTAGGTTCATGCAGGAAAGGCTCTAAAGCATTTGCCGAATGGGAGAAGTTCGAATAGACTGTGCACATGGCTGAAGCAGTGTGTGCTGGAAGCTGTACCCCAATAATTCTCTCCGCTATTGACAAATTCTGTGGTGGAGCTTTCCGATAAGCTGCTGTAGAGCTGTGATTCCACACTCAGATGCAGTGGGGTTAAAATACTCATAGTATTTGGAATAGTTTGGCCATTCCGTGCACCATTATATGGTTATGGGTTGATTACAATCAGATGCCTTAAACTTAAAAACAATATGCAGTTAATGTTAGTGTATTTAATAAAGCAGCATAAGGGATGGGAATCTAAAAAATAAAGGGAAGTCACCCAGGAACAGTAGTACTGCTTTGACATTGAGTGCTGCCAGTTTGCAAAACCGAGCCAAAAACTTGCGTACACTATGGTTTGAGCTGGCATGAGAATGTGCGTGGCATTATGCCAAGATTAGTTTTTATACATCACGATGTGAGCGTGGAAATGGGCGTATGCAACATTTTTGTGCATATGTACCGTTTATACATCAAGCCCCTGGAGTTTGTGAAAAATGAAAAATGTAAAGAGGAAACCGGATCTAAGGTGACCTAAGTGGGTGAGACAATCATTTGTGGCGTCTCACCATCAGTCTCCGTAAAGATGTGGCCAGTTCAGGATGGCTTCAACTTGGGAGAACTGTTGTCTCATTGTTGTTTCACTGTACCTCCTCTTTGTAGCCCATTTATGTCATTTATGTCAAAAATTTGGCCTCCGAAAATCCAAATAAACATTTCTCGGAAATAATCCATAGGCCAGTTTCACCTGGTGCTTGAAGTACAGCTTGTACCTGCTGTAGGTGTTGTTCCATGTATCGGAATAGATGACAATGTCATCCAGGTAGGCGGTGCTGTTGGAATTATGGGGCCATAGGACTCTACCCACCAGACGTTGGAATATGGCTGGTGCCCTGTTTAAACCCAATGGAAGAACACTATACTGCCAGTGTCTGCTAGGGGTGCTAAACACAGTTTTGACTTGAGCAGATTCCATTAAAGGAATTTGCCAGTACCCCTTTGTCATGTTAAGCATGGTCAAGTATTTTGCACCTCGAGGAGGTCGTTCACATGAGGCATGGGCTAGGCGTCGAATTGGGAAACTTGATTAAACCGACAGAGGTCATTGCAAAACCTCCAACTTCCATCAGGTTTAGAGACTGAGATGATGGGGCTGGACCAGAGACTACAGCTCTCCTCAGTCAAATCTTGTTCCAACATTTTCTTGATCTCAAGTTCCACAACCTATTTACTTCCGGGAGGCAATAAGGGTGTTCACTGACTATCACCCCTGGTTTGATTATGATGTCATGCTCAACCAGTGAGGTCCGGCCGGGTTTTTTACTAACTACCTCAGGAATGGACAGGATCACTGATTCCAGCTCCTCTCTTTGAGTGTGTAAGAGTTAAATTTGAACCCTGCTCCAGTGTGTACCTGGCATGTGTTCGGTACTCAAATGTGGCACTTGGTGCCATGGCCCACCTGCCAAGTTGTTTTGCCTGCCTAAGGAAAAGTCATCCCAGATGGAGGATCGCAGGAATCGTGGGAGAGAGGGGTCCTTTCATCGGATTGGCTGGCCCAGCACTGTTTCAGCTGTGGAATGGCCAAATGGGGGAGGCAGCTTGAAGGATGATGTCTCCAGGACTCTATACAAATATAAATCTTATTATGGGATATATCATTTACTGTTAAATTCTACTCTGTACTTCTAAAATTTATATATTTTTTTTTATTTCTTACTATATTGAAAAATTGTTCTATGCACTGTACTGTATTGTATTGTATTGACCCCCTTCTTTTGACACCCACTGCACGCCCAATCAACCTGGAAAGGGGTCTCTCTTTGAACTGCCTTTCCCAAGGTTTCTTCCATTTTTCCCTACTAGGTTTTTTTGGGAGTTTTTCCTTGTCTTCTTAGAGAGTCAAGGCTGGGGGGCTGTCAAGAGGCAGGGCCTGTTAAAGCCCATTGCGGCACGTCCTGTGTGATTTTGGGCTATACAAAAATAAACTGTATTGTATTGTATTGTATTGTATGTGTCTGAGTCTCATATCCTTCTGAGCTTATGCCTAAAAGCTGACGCTGTTATTTTATTATTCACTATGATAAAATGTGTTTCTTGTCCTTTACATAACCCCTTAAGAGAAGTGCTATATTTATGGCATAACTTTTCCCTTACAATACTGTTTCCTGGATCATAATATATGTATATATATATATATATATATATATATATATATATATATATATATATATATATATATATATATATATATATATATAGGCCATTGTTCTTTTTCTCCTTCCTTTTAAGCGTTCACATAGCTCCCAAAAAATAAAAATGAAAAACATACATTTAAAAAGTCAAGTACATCCTAAACAAACAGGACTATCAATCAAAATCTGCCAAGTCCTGTTAGCGACTAGGTGTAACCAATCATGTTAAAAGTTTTCAACCAAAGTTGAAAGGAAAAACCCTGTTGAGGCCTGAGGGACCTCCTGATAAGCGAAAAGAAATGAGGGGAAGTAACTGATCCCAGTTACAGTCCTTACATCCGGGCTGACCACCTTGCGTAGGATTTGTTTTTAGGGTCTGACTGAACCGCTTGACTACACCGTCAGTCTGAGGATGATACACTACAGTCTTGAGATGTTTTACTCCAAGTAATTTGGAAACTTCCCTAAACGTTTTCCTGAGGTAAAGGGTGTCCCTTGATTTGTTAAGATTTATTTAGGGATGTCCACCTAGGCAAAGACCGCTACAAGTTCCCATGCGATATTTTTTTAATTAGCCTTCTGGGAAATGAATAGCATAATCCGCGAGGACTAACATATATTTATTTCCTCGGGCAGAGTGATCCAAGGTTCCTACAATGTCAACCCCAATGCGCTCAAAGGGAACGTCAACAAGGGGAATCAGGCTTAGAGGAGCACGGTCCCTCCTAGGAACCTGCCTTAACTGACATTCCAGACAGGAAATACAGAAATGGTGGACCTTCTCGTTAACCCCTGGCCAATAGAATTGGTATTTAATCCTCTCCAGCATTTTTTCCGCTCCCATTTGGTGTGTATGTGTTAGTTCACAAACCTGCCGCTGGAACGTTTGTGGAATGAGCAACAAAGACCTCATCTTCCCCTCATGCTCAGCTACTCGATATAATAAGTTATTATTAACGACAAAGTGGGGCCCGTTGGGCATGGGAAGATCCGTGCACTGGCCGTTTACATAGACTACTGCATTTCTAGCAAATTTAAGGGAGTCATCACTCCACTGCTCCCGTTTAAAGGATGCGGCGTTAATCTAAATTGAAAGTGTAAAGAAGAAAGGGGATCAGAATTGACTTCAAGGGGTAGAGTTTCTGATCTGGACAACAACAACATTTATTTATATAGCACATTTTCATACAAATAATGTAGCTCAAAGTGCTTTACATGATGAAGAAAGAGAAAAAAAAGACAAAATAAGAATTAAAATAAGAGAACACTAATTAACATAGAATAAAAGTAAGGTCAGATGGCCAGGGAGGACAGAAAAAACAAAAAAATCTCCAGACGGCTGCAGAAAAAATATAATCTTCAGGGGTTCCAGGCCATGAGACCACTCATCCCCCTCTAGACATTTTACCTAACATAAATGACATCAGTCAGTCCTCATTGTATTCAGGGTTCTCATGGAAGGACTTGATGATGATGTTCATGTGTTCTTCCGGCCTTTAATCCATCAATGTAGGGACATCACGGTGCTTTGATTAGGTGGTGGTGGCGCAGGTCGCCACAACAAAAAAACGGAATAAGAACAGAAGACAGAGTAGGGGTAAGTATGGATTTTGGAGCCACCATGAATAGTAATGATAATTAATTGAATATACAGAGCATCAGAATTAAACTAAAATGAAGCTATGAGAAAACCATGTTAAAGTAATGTGCTTTTAGCAGTGTTTTAAAGTGCTCCACTGTATTAGCCTGGTGAATTCCTATTGGGAAGCTATTCCAGATTTTAGGTGCATAACAGCAGAAGGCCGCCTCACCACTTCTTTTAAGTTCGGCTCTTGGAATTCTAAGCAGACACTCATTTTAAGATCTAAGGTTATGATTTGGAGTGTAAGGTGTCAGACTTTCCAAAACATAAGATGGAGTGAGATTATTAAAGGTTTTGTAAACCATAAGCAGTATTTTAAAGTCAATTCTGAATGACACAGGCAACCAGTGTAGTGACATCAAAACTGGAAAAATGTGCTCAGATTTTCTTTTCCTAGTTAGGATTCTAGCAGCTGCATTCTGCATTAGTTGCAATCAATTTATGTCTTTTTTGGGTAGTCCTGAGAGGAATTATGTTACAGTAATCTAGTCGAATGAAAACAAAAACATGAACTAATTTCTCAGCATCTTTCAATGATATTAAGAGGTCTAACTTTTGCTATATTTCTTAAGTGAAAAAATGCTGTCCTAGTGATCTGATTAATATGTGATTTAAAATTCAGGTCACAGTCAACAGTTACCCCTAAATTCTTTACCTTCATCTTGACTTTTAATCCTAATGCATCAAGTTTATTTCTAATAACCTCATTATATCCATTATTGCCAATCACTAAAATTTCAATTTTCTCTTTATTTAGTTTGAGAAAATTACTACTCATCCATTCAGAAACACAAGTAAGACATTGTGTCAGTGGATCAACAGAGTCAGGGTCATCAGGTGCTATTGATAAATATAGTTGCGTGTCATCAGCATAGCTGTGGTAGCTCACGTTATGCCCCAAGATAATCTGACCTAATGGAAGCATGTAAATCGAAAATAGCAGCGGACCCAGGATAGAGCCTTATGGAACACCATATGGAATATCATGTGTCATTGAAGTATATAATTACCACAACTAACAAAGAAGTTTCTACCTTCTAGGTAGGACTCAAACCAATTTAAGACCCTGCCAGAGAGGCCCACCCATTGACTAAGGCGATTTCTAAGAATATTGTGGATGACGTGTCATCGATAGATGATATTTCTGGCCACATCATTTTGGCCTCCACTCGTTCACTCTGATTTCCCATATGATTGCCTAATGCCAGTGGATTACATTGCATGGAGATAGTTTGGGGCAGAGCGTTTCCGTCCATTACAAGGTCCAAAGATCGAGAGGGAGTGAGGTTTGTGCCACCGCTTTTATTATCTGAGCAATCTCTACCGAGTATCACAAGGAACAGATGATTTTGCAGAACCGCCACCCGCATGGTTCGTACGGTGCCTTCATAGCTGACCACACAGTTGGCAGACTTGTACCATCGAGTGTCCCTGTGAATACAGGTTAGACTGGTCGTTTCTTTAAGCCAATCTTGTGGAAGCACGTATTGGCAAGCAACAATGGAAATGTTGCTGCTGGAATCTATCAGTGCGGCCTCCTTCCAACCCATTAATCACCACCGCTCCTGTACAAGGACAAAACCAAGGAGTTAACAGTAGAATCCCTGAAGCCTATGATAAAGCTCATAATGCTGGGCCACTTTAAATTTCCTCGCACCTCCTTATCAGTGTCTTTTGTTTTGCAAATGTGTCTATCAGCACTGGCAGCAGACAGCCTGCTATCCTGTACCCCACCGACGCAGCTTTATTTGTACACAAAGTTCTCCCAGCTCAAGTCTGTTTATCTGGGTATGACATGCCATGAATTGTATAGGGTAAATAATATATTGTTAATTGGAACACATGCATTTCATGTGTGTTCCGTGTCTACAACGATCTGTGTAAATGTAGGATGACAGGAAATGCGATTCAAGAAATTTTGAACACATAACTAGAACAGAAACATTTTTCATATTCTACTAATAATTGGCTAAATGCTGACGTGAAGTGTGAGGTCCAAATATCAAATAAACACTTTCACAAAAGACACAGATATAACAAAACAAGTGTGCTTTTTTCTAGAATTTAACCAAAGTAAAAGAAATTGGGATACGCTACAACACAAACACACATATTTTTCAGAATTGTTGCAGTGTGACTGCTCGTATTTTAATTCCCCACGGTTCTTGGGTCATGGTGGAGGTTTAGCAACTGTCTTCAAATCCAACTTCAATTTTAAACAGCCGTCTTTAGCTGTTTCTTTTTCCAGTTTTGAACTGAGTCTTTTTGAGTTGGGTCGTTCTCCTGTCCTGTTCTACTGTCCACCAAAGTATAATAAGGATTTTATAAGTGAATTTTCTGATTTCTTGGCTGAATTTATGTCAAAATATGACCAAGTTTTAATTGTTGGGGATTTTAATATTCATATTTATTGTACTGAGAAGCCTTTGGTGAAGAAATTTTTAGATTTAATGGACTCTTTTAATCTAATTCAGTTTGTAAATGGTCCTGCTCAGGAACGTGGGCATACATTGGATCTTGTCTTACCTCGTGGTGAATCTGTTCTTAATCAGGAAATTGGTGATGCAGTGTTTTCAGACCATTTGCCTGTCTTGTTTAATTTTGTTCCTCTCTGTCAATCTGCTAAACCATGCGCTCATGTTCGGTGCTGCCGTGCTCTTAAATCTTCCACTGCTGTTCAGTTTTTTGCTGTTTTTAATTATGAAATTACCTCACAGCCCTCTGTGTCTTTCAATACTTAGGAGCTAACACTTCAATTTAATTCTGCTTGTCAAACTGTTTTGGACTCTGTGGCTCAATTAAAAAAGCAGGCAACTAAGCCTAGCTCAGAGCCATGGTTAAATGCTTATACCCGTGCCTTTAAACAGGAATGCAGAAGAGCTGAATGGAGGTGGAAAAAAGGACAGTTTGCAGGTTTCTTTTGAAATCTTGAGAGAAAGTTGGTGTTGTTATCAGAAAGTTCTGAAAGCTGCTAGATCAAAATTTTTTTCTGATGAAATTTTCTCTAACTCTCACAACCCCTGTGTACTTTTTAACACACTGTGTTCTGTTCGTAATGTTCATGAACCCGTCTATCTGAAAGCTTCTATGGAAACTTGTAATAAATATCTTCACCTTTTATTGAAGAAGGTTGTAAGCACTAGGGCCCTCATTTTACTACCTTCTCATGATCCATCCATTTTAATACCTGACGTCGGAGGTTCGATCCCCACAAGGGGATGCAGTGGAGTGTGTACACCTGACGACCCCAAATAAGGGCGAAACATGTGTCTGTACTCTTTGCATTATTTGACAGTAAACTATATAACATTCTATGAACTGCTTCTCGTGACTGAGAGGGCGTGGCGGACGTATGCCAACTTGCAGACCAACCACATGCGTTACCTGGTAGGTAATCACCCATACAATCGGATCGGATTTCAGACTACGAATGCTATGAATATTATACTGTATATATTATACTGAAGGCTCGCAAAATATATACATATATACACACACACACATGCATATCCATATTACTAACCGAGAATGCTAAACCGGATGGACGCAGGGACATCCGGCCATGGGCCGTAGCCGCAAAAAGACGTACTGCGCAGGCGCCCCAAGAAATGAGGGGCCGCGAGAGGCGGACAAGACCACAGAAAAAAGGAGTCAAAGAAATGAGGCGCCAAGAGCACAGAAAAAAGGAAAAGGCACAGAAAAAAGTAGTAGGCGCCGCACGAAACCCATTGCACACGAAACTAGCACACAAAAAAAAAGAAGACGCTCGCGCACAACAGCAAGGCACCCCCCCCCCCCCCCCCGGGACGGGACACACACCAAGAGGGGGATTTAACAAGCCCCTGGAACACAAAAAAAAAGAACACAAAACCACCCCACACACCCAACAAGCAACGGACAGGACACACACAAAGAGGGGGATTGAACAAGCCCGTGGAACACAAAAAGAAAGAAGACGCTCGCGCAACAAAAATCCTCACCCGCTACACACACATCAATAAGAAGTGACACCCAAAGCCACATATCTAAAGGAAACGTTCATATTAAACATACGTCATCTCAACACCTTCACACTAGGCAGCATAGGTGTATCTCCTTACAATAAAGCACTATTAACCGTTCAACTGCAGAAAAGGCTCCATATTAACAGTGAGTGCGATCCTCCTTATTACTTATCCATATTTCGCACGCTGAGGAACAAACAAGACATGAATACATGGTCACGGGTACAAAACGATTCGGATTGGATAACGGGACCAAACACACGAACACGAATGAAACAAGAAAATACACGGCGGCGCATACAACGCGCTAAGGAAACTCCGGGAGAAAAAATGTCTCGGATCAAAAAACGCAAAGCTCAAGTAACCCCGTTACAGAGACGTGCCCAAATGGACAGACACAATGAACGTAGACGCATACAGCGCGCGTCTCAAAGTGCTGCATCGAAACAAGCATGATTTCAAAAGAAAGAGCTCGCGTCTCAGACATACAAAAAAGGGAGCGAAGAGACAGAATAAATGAATGCAGACGTGTACAACACACATATGACCTTCCAGAAAACAAGCAAGCAAGACTCCAAAAGCAGAAAGCTCAACTGACCGACATACAAAAACGGACAAGGCTCGATACAAACAATGCACGACGTAGACTGAAACGGACTTTTCGCAAAGCGGAGGCGAATCAATTAAAAGTCAAAAATAGCGCGTCACAAATAATGGACATGCAACAACGCGGCACTCAAACACCACAAGCAAAACATGCCCATCGCGGACATCAACGCCAGACACCTGCTAAACGCTTACGCCAATTGGCTGACAACGCCTTCAATAATGAGTCCACTATTGAGGAAAATTCATTGGGATTAATGAATGTCATTTGCAATCATTGTCATTCACTTAACTTCCCAGAAGAAACAACTGGCAATACAAATAATGAATTTACACGTTGTTGTCAAAAGGGGCAGATTAGACTGCCTCCTTTACATTCATATCCTGAATATCTACAGAAGCTTCTAACTAACGATGTGCCTGAAAGTAAAAACTTTATGAACTGCATTAGATCCTACAATAGTTCATTTGCTTTTGCATCTACCGGAGTAAATATCAGGCCACCAAATGGCAATGGCCCATACTGCTTTCGCATATGTGGTTAACACAACGCACTATATTATGTCCAAAAAATATTAATGTTAATCACATTAACAACCAGGTCATTTCATTACTTCCTGGAGAGACACGGCTCTTTCTAAGCTCTGACAAAGTTGACTCTTATGACGACAATGAACATCTGAATTTCCCCTTAGAATATTTGAACACTATTAACCCGGACGGATGACCACAACACAACCTTACCCTTAAAAACAGAACAATAATCATGCTATTAAGAAACCTTAACACTAAACAGGGTTTATGCAATGGCACACGGTTAGTCGTCAACACCATGACACACAATGTTATTCAAGCAACAGTTCTTACAGAATCACATGCTAACGATACTGTTCTCATTCCTAGAATTGACCTTACGAGTTCTGACCTAGAATTACCTTTTACATTGAAACGCCGACAGTTCCCCATTAAACCTGCATTTGCCATGACCATCAACAAATCACAAGGACAAACCATGGACAAGGTTGACATCTACCTCTCTGAACCCGTTTTTGGACATGGACAACTTTATGTTGCCTTCTCACGTGTTCGACGTTCATCTGACGTTAAAGTTAAAGTTATAAATGATCCATGCCAAGGAAGACTCATTCAAAGACAAGACACCATCTTTACTACTAATGTTGTATACAAAGAAATATTACAATAAAACATTACTCTATGCCAAACACTCTATTTTTTATTTATATAGGCATCATCCAAACCTGCACACTATTCTATTTCTAATTCATACATCTCACTCTTTGTCATGCCCCAACGCCAGGGGTTGGCGAGCGAAGTGAGCAGGGGGCGGAGCCCCCTAGTATATACACTATGTGCCAAATATCACAATAGGGACAAAGTTCTTTTTATCTATAATAAAAAATTACATGTATTCTCTTGCAAAATTAAAGTACCATTAAGCAATGAACCTATTTAATATTCTATTATACTGTTATATTTATATATTATTATATTTGTGCTTACACATTTTGTAAATAATATATAAATAAATACCTGTATAGAACATTCTAAAATACCAAATTAATTTTACACTCATTACTGTAGTATCTGATGAAAATGTTATTACAACAAATATATATATATATATATATATATATATATATATATATAGTTGTAATCCACAAATTCATTATCCATTTAAACTACCAAATTACAAAGAAAATGTTATCTTGGTAATGCAAAATCAGAGGATAAAATAAAATAATCCTACATTTATTAAACTCTTATTTCTTAGTAAGAGAGTTAAACAATTGCATTTGAAAAGTTGAGGTGTCTCCCATGGCCATTCAGGGAGGAATGACACCAGTACACGTTTCAGGAGTTTAAAACTGATGAGTTTTTACCTTCTAACTAAACTCCCACTGTTCTGGCCTTGGGAGATGCTTCAACTTTCTAACTGCAATCAGACTTATTTAACTCCTCTGCACAGCTCATCTTCTGCTTCAGTGTTATTGCCCAGGAGCACGCCACTCTGTCACACTTGTTCTCCTCTATTTGCTCGTTCATTCACACGTGCCACTTCCTGCATATGTGGGCCCTCCCCTTCCTCTCACCAATGCGGAGATGGGGCATTTCTGTTCCAGCACCTTCCACCTGGCAAACCAACAATGCACTGCATTGTGGGTTGAATTTTGCTAGACTACACGAAGTGTTGCACTCATCTCTGTACTACTGTAGGAATTTGTCTAGGAATTTCTGATGGCTCACAAAATGTTTTTTTCTCATTTTTTCTCTGCATTTCTGGCAGGACTACAGGCTGGGCCACTCAGAGGTTGCTTCTGGGCCACATGTGGCCCGTGGGCTACCATATGAATAAGCCTGCTTTATATGGTTAAGGCCCACTGGCAGTAGAAAAGACAATAAACAAATGAGACTGTGCTGTCACATTTGGAGATTTACAGCTGCAGGGGCTCATAATCCTTGTTAAAACTCTGTATCTCTTTATTGTTGCAGCTGACTGCCAGCACCACTCCTAGGTTGTTAGGACATTCTTCTGTGGCATTGTGTAAGCAGTTAAGAATGAATGTAAAAATGTCAGGCTTTGTCACAATGACTTACTCTATTCCTTAGGCTTAGCATACAAGGTATGGTGTAATTTTTTTTCTTTTATTTTGACAGATTTAAAATACTTGAAGACCACTGAGAAATTCAAGAGTAGAGCCCCAATGCTTGCTGTTGATGAACAAAGAAATATAACCATTGACTGGAGGAAGCATGGCCATCCTTGGATTACAGTACATTTAAATGTTATTAAGGAAGGTAACTATGTGTCCAGAGAAGTAGACAAAATTGCTGGTGGGGAAAATATAATTGTAGTGATTACAGTTGGACAACACTTCCGTCCATTTCCCTTGGAGCTTCATATAAGGAGGCTTCTAAACATCCGCAAAGCAATTGAAAGACTGAAGGCCCGCAGTCCGAAAACAAGGGTCTTCATTAAACTGGAGAATATTCGAGAGCTGACCTCTGAGACTCTCCGTTTCAGTAACTGGCATGGCTACATCCAAAATCTGGCCCAAAGAGAAGTATTTCATGGGCTCAATGTGACTTTCCTTGATGCCTGGGATATGACTGTTGCTGACAACACGAACAATGTTCATCCACCCCAGCATGTTGTACACAGCCAGGTGGCCTTGTTTTTATCCTACCTCTGTCACAACTCTTCTGATTGAGTTAGTCTGTCAGTTGGAGATGTTTAGCACCTTATGGCAGTGAAATGCTGACACATGGAGCTAAGTCAATGCTGGAGGTGATGGTGGTTGGTAATGGTGGTGGTGGTGGTAGTGCAGCCCTTATGAAGGCCTTTTAATATGATTATACAGGTTTTCTTCAGGTAAGAGTACTTATTATTACTATTATACTATTGTAAAATACACTGGGATAAAAAAACCACTCATAAATAAATACAAAAGACTAAGTCTGTCTGTTAAGGGTGTAACAGAGTGTTTTAAATTCAGGTTTGATTCCAGGATTTTGCCTGATTCTGCTTTGACTGTCCTGGACTATAAAGAACAGATTCAGAGAACAGATGTGTATTTAACTCTAAAAAATCTCAGTGCTTATCCTTGTGTTTACCTGAAAAAATGAATCTGTGAAGGGTGATTTTTTTTAAATGGTGTTCATGGATTATAATTAAAATGTGCAGCTGGTTTCATGAGGCCTGTAAAATAATAGCCAATACATTCATAAGATGCCAGGGGCTCCATCTGGAAAGACTCTGTTTATTATTTTCAGAATTTACTGTCTTAATTTTCTTTATTTATTTATCTGGTTTGTACAATGCTATATACTGTATATTCTGCCGTTCTTTATTATATTCTGTAAGTGCCTTGAGCATGGGAAAGGTGCTATATAAATAAAATGTATTATTATTAAAATGTATCATTATTTAATGCTGCCACACAAAACAGGACAACTGACAAAAAGGACAGGCCCATAGAGGAAAAATAAGGATTTGGCATCCCCTAGTGTCTCTCCAGAGAAATGCAGGACATACATTTTATCTTAGCTGCTATTGTTGACTGACAGCTTCTGCAGAGTACCTCTGGCTATTTTATCTCAATTGACTGGAACACGCAGGGCTCGCCGAAGTATTCAGGCTTTTTCTACTGCCGTTCATCCATTCTATGGAGGGAAATGGATTCTCAATAAACAATCATTACACCCCTGAGATATACTTTCCAGTTTACCATTAGTAAAAGTATGTTTCAGAGACCCACCAAGCCTGCATGTGTGACAAGTCATACAAGACATTTTGGAAATTATTTTGAAGTTCTCCTTTGGCATCGTGCACAGAAATTATTACTGCCCAAATCCCAGTTCATTTTAATAGTGCCTAATGCCTGGACAGGTTACTTTTTTGAAGAAAGACACATGATTGTTTTCCAATGAATTGTTTAGATTAGTGGTTCCCAAACTTGGTCCTGCAGACCCACTGTGGCAGTAAGTTCCCTCATTAGTGCTGGAGCTATGATTGCTGCACAGATGTTCCGCCAGAAAAAAGAAGGGAAAGAAAAAAACAGATGCATGAGTGAGCACAGTATCAGGTTCTTGACAGACAGCTTGAGCGAGAGGAGGCAAAGCACTCAGTAGAGTGAATGATCATTGCTCTAGATGTGGATCATTACCTGCCAATTTGCTAGAGGAGTGGGTACAATGGTGGAAGTTTCCTCGTTAGGGATCTATAGGATGCAAGGAGAGCGTGAGGGGTGACGGGATGACAGTCAACTCTGAGAAGTCTGGTAGACACCTATAGAGGCAGCCAAGATAGGAGTCGAAAGCAAGGACCTCAACTGTGGGTATCTCTGCTGGCTGAGCAATACATTGCGTGAGCTGGGGAGACAAGAGAAGGGAAATTGTGCTGGGCTTAGTGATAGGAGAGAAAGAAGAGTAATGTTGTTTTTAGCATTGTTTTATCTTCAGATTATTTATTTCAGTTTTTACTCTGTGATAGAAACCGGGCCATCAGCGAGCCCTAAACCCCGAACACGAACACACAAAGAGTCCTGGGTTCAAATAATGGAAGGTTTATTAACCAAAATGACTTCCAAAATTAGCACTAGCACAGATCATAGGTTCTCTCTTTCCACAATACTCTCTCTTTTCTCACCACAGCACTGCCCTCCTCTGGTTGAGTGTTGCTCCACATCCTCCCAGCTCCTACTCACCTGGATAAGGGAGTGCAGTCCCTTTAATTAAGGACCCGGGAGTATTTCCAGTGCCAGGGCCGCTGCCTGATGGAAGTACTTCCAAGTCATATGGAAGTCCCATATTTTGGGGGGTGCATCTCCCAGCAGCACCCCCTTACGGCTCCCACGGACCCCAGCAGGGCTGTGCTGCCGGTACAACTCCCGGCATTCCCTGCTGGTTCCTCAATGGGCACCAATACAGAGGGCTGCTGCTATCTAGCACCTGGTGGGAATAAACATCCCCAGGTCCTCTTCTTCTGTCGTAGCCAGGGAAGGTATAAAGTAAATTTATTTGGTTCCTCCCATCCAGTTAAGAAATCTTCTGGACTCCTGGTCGGGCTGCTCATCCATCTTATGTGCCTCCTATAACTCATGGACTTTCACTTTGATTTTAGGGTTCAATATTTATCTGAAGATCTTCTGCATTGCACTTTGGACACTGTTTGTTATTTTAAATAAAAGCACTGAAAACACTTTGCACCAACCCTTTGCTGATTGTGTTTGTCCTCATTTACCCATTTAATCCTCGTGTATGTTATCTACTGTTCTAAGTGCAAGTGGCTCCTGGAAATTACCTTGGAGTATGGAGCTGACCAGGGCTGTCATAATCACCCATAAGAAATAGTTTCAAGCCATATTTGTCAGGCTTACTTGGCAAATGCTGTCTAAAGCCATAGCATCCTCCAAATGGATTAAGCCAGTGTTCCCCTAATTCAGTCCTGGGGACTATTGATGTGTCGTTCGCGAACGAGCTGGCTCTAAGAGCCGATGCTTTGAAGCGAACGAGAGGAGACGATGCCCATCGAGCAGAGCCGAAGCTTCAGCCGCTCCTGCTCAGCTCTGCTGAAAATCCATTCGGCAGGGGCGGGACTTATATGGGCGCACAGAACATTGGCTCATAATGCCGACTCGTTCACGAACAACACATTGGACTAGGATCGTACCATTATGTGAAAGAAGGAAGGGGGCAGACGCTCCGAAGACAGCGAGTGTTGGTACAGGCCAGGTACACAGAGCGGCGCTGTCGCAGCGACAGACGAGGAGCCAGATTTAAATGCAAGCGCATCGTGAAGAAAAAAAGAAGAGTGAAGAAATGAGTGAAAGCCAAAAAAGAAGCAGCATCTGGCTGCATTTCAGTGATATTGAAGACTGCAAAGCTAAGTGCAGAATTTGTAATATGAAAATATCCGTTAGAGCAGGGTCAACAACAAACCTGCACAGACATATAAGAACCACCCACCCATCCGTGCAACTGGAGGAGAACGTGCCCTCTCTCCTGCCATCCACTGACCCTGGAAAAGAGCCAAGTACTTCTGCTGCAGCATCCACTGTCTTACCGAAAACTGCAGGTATAACACAGTCTTCAGTTCAAACCAAAATAAGCACATTTATTCCAAAACAAATGACGCCAAACAAACAAATAAGTGTCAATGAGGAGCTGGCTAAAATGATAGCTAGCGACTTTTAACCATTTTCCATTGTGGAAGACAGATGATTTACAACTTTTGTACAGGCCTTAAACCCCATATATGTTCTCCCTAGCAGAAAAACTTTGTCCCAAACAATTATTCCATAACTATATATCTGAGGATGGAGTACAACACTGTGCTTTCAGAAACCACTGCTCTGGAAAAAAGGTAGCATTTAATGCCAACAGAGCTGTGGATGAGGCATTTCAAAGAATAAGTGCAGCAGCAGCAAGATGCAACCCCAGCAGCCTGTCTGCTCCTCCATCAGAGGGCCAAGAGGAAGAAATTGGAGCAAGGGCATGTTCACAGGAACCACAAGCTTCTGCTGTGTGGAGGCTCTTTGACGAAAGAGCAACAGGAGACACTGCAAGGAGAATTCCCACAGCTGATGCTATGCTGGAGTTGAGGTCCTATCTTGAGGAGCCCCTCATCCAAAGATCTGAAGACCCACTGAGCTGGTGGGAGGCCAAGGCTGCAGTCTACCCACGCCTGGTTAAGGTAATGGTAGGAAGACTTTGCATTGTCGCTACATCGGTCCCCTCAGAAAGAGTCTTCTCAAAAACAGGACAAATAATCACGGAGAGAAGAAATTGCATCAGCCCATCTAAGCTGAGGCATCTGGCATTTCAGAATGCCAACCTGGCCTAAAAACTTTTATTCAAAGACTCATAGTGTTGTGTTGTTGTTGTTGAGTTTGGCCTTTATTTAATTTGTTTGCTGTGTTAAGTTGTTCATTTAAAGCTTTTATTAAAATGTTAAACAATAGTAACTGTGTATTTATTGTAATGAAAAAATGCATAAAAATACGTAATGTCTGAAAACAATGAATAAGAAATTGCTTATACACAAACCATTCATACTGTGGTGGGTTGGCACCCTGCCCGGGATTGGTTCCCTGCCTTGTACCCTGTGTTGGCTGGGATTGGCTCCAGCAGACCCCCGTGACCCTGTGTTCGGATTCAGTGGGTTGGAAAATGGATGGATGGATGGATGGAGGGAAACCATTCATAATTGTTTAATTAGGCTAAAATATAAGCATCCAAGTGATACTAAACGAAGAGCCATTCGGGAGCCGTAAGAGCCGGCTCTTTAAAGGGAGCCGATCCAAAAGAGCCGAAGCTTTGAAAAGAGCCGGAGTTCCCATCACTACTGGGGACCCACTGTGGCTGCAGGTTTTTGTTCTAACCAGATTCCTAATCAGTGACATCACCTGATAACACTGATATCATTTAATTAGCTGGTATTTTTTCTCTTACTCTACATTCAGAAAACCACAGCAGCATTATTTTTAGATTTATAAGACATTTAGAAATATTTCTGCTTTTTCTATAGATTTAAATGCTTACCTCTCTTTTGTTGATTTCATTATATTATGCTCTTTCTATATGCAGTTTTCCCCCTTCGTTGTATCTTATTAATGACAATTAAAAATGAGCAGAGCAGAGATGCAGGCAAACAACACTGAATAATCAAAGGCTGCAACTACTTTAGCATCAGACCCACTAATTAGTAAATAATGGATTAATTAAACAATTATAACAGTTGGCAAGTAGAATGAAAATCAAGATGTAAATATTATTAAAAAGAACATGATACATTATTTCCATATAACTGCTTGGTGCATTTATAAAACAGAAGCTGGTTGGAACAAAAACCTGCCGCCACAGTGGGTCCCCAGGATCAAGTTTGGAAAGCACTGGGTAAAGCTGTTCATCAACTGTGACATATGCATTAACCATATAGTTTGTTCTGCAGTTCTCAATAAAGACACGCCAAAGATCCTGAAATGGACCAGATTTGTCTATGACTTTCCCTGCTATGCATATTTCATGATCATCAAATCACAGGAATACCATTACTGCTCAAATCTATTTACACAGAATGCTGCTCTGAAGACTGATCTGCCACTAAGAACACTGGACCAAGGTGAGCTTTTGTACTCATTCCTGGAGCAGTACACTCCAAGCAGATACAGCGCCCCAATCACTGCTCTTATCCCAGTCTCATCAACTAATACCCATAGGCTTGGATCTTACTGCACAAACAGAGAAGATGAATGCTAAATGTAAGTTCCATCTGTTCTCTGCCCGTCGAGGGCACATTTATATGTTGTGTGTCCTGCATCATGTACAGTTCAGGTCTTCTGGTCAACAATGTAGACAGCTTCACCTGCCAAAAGTATTTAGTTAATTTAGAGTTGTTCAGGACTCAAGCAAAGTGACACCTTTACTGGCTAACTAAAAAGATTACAATATGCAGGCATTCGAGGCAACTCAGGCCCTTTCTTCAGGCAAGAAGTAATACAGAAACTGGAGTTCCCTGTGTTTATATAGACACCAGGACAGATACAACATTGGAAAACCTTTAAGTGAGACATCTTAAATGTAAAAAATGAATAGACTGCTTCAGGCTAAGATTCTTTAAGCAAGAGAGGAGAACAATGTCTAGTCAAGATCTTTGGATAAGATAACTGTCCAACAAAGTCTTTTGAAGTTTCTGATGAGTTTTTCAATACAATGTGGACCTGTAGACAGGTTGTCTGGGATTGTTTTCATCTCTTGGACTGACACACATGTCAATATGCAATCATCATGGGGGATGTTTGTGTAAAGTGCCTCAACATCCATTGTGGCTAGTAAGGTTCCCTCATGTTAAGGGGCCTATACCAGACAGTTCTTTTAAGAAATCAGTGGTGTCCTGGATGTAGCTGGTTCTATTGAGGGCGAGGAGTTTAAGGATGTTCTCCACCCAACCTGAAACATTTTCTGTAAGGGAGCCAATTCCTGAGATTATAGGCCTTCCTGGGTTCCCTTCTTTGTGGATCTTAGGAAGCATATAGAAGTAACCCATTTTGGGGTTCTCAGGAATTAAACTGTTTACATGATCCCTGATGTCAAGAGGAAAGCTACTTACTATCTTTGTTAGCTCCTTCTTGTAGAGGTCTGTGGGGTCTTCCTGTAGTTTGTAATAATGCATAGTACTGGACAATTGCCTTTGTGACTCTTGTATATAGTCTGATGTGTTCATGATAACTAAAGCACCTCCTTTCTCTGCTGGTTTGATAATGATTTCTGTGTTTTCCCTTAGTGAATGTATGGCTGTTTGCTCATCAATAGTAATGTTTTCTATCCGATTTTGCTGCCTATTGAAGATCCCTGTTTTCACTCTCTGTTGGAAACAGTCTATATAATGTGGAATAATAAATAATAGTTGAACAAAGAATCTTGGACTGAGGACCTTTTGACCTATTTTTGTACTTAGATAAACAAATCTAAAATGCCTTGATGATTACTATCTGTGTGCATCTGGGTGGATGGAAAATATATTATTATTATGCAAACCAGATGATGCTAAGAAAATATATATGTATATATATTTGCAAGTGTAAGCGTTCTTGTGTTAACCATATAAATGCATTAAGATTGTTAAAAGAGGGAAACCATTACCTGTATAATCATTTTAACTATAAGTATATTACTAGATTGTATTAATAGGCTATGGATTAATTGATTATTAATATGACTTACTTAAACTAATGAACTAAAGATTATTGTTTATTAATAAGTGTGCAAAGCCGAAAGAACAAACTTGCAACAATTTTGTCAAACTGCAGACATATAGTCTGTACTCAGAGAAACTGCTAATCTTTTTTAAAGTTCAAACGTCTGTGAGTTTTGTTTAAACAACAGTAATAGGTTCTTTCACTTCTTCTTAAGTTGTTTTGAACAAATGTGTTGTAATATTACTAAATTCCCCCAAAGAATTGTGTAACATTACCTCATGATAAAGCTGTCACCGTAACTCTCTATAAAAAGGAAACTCACCTCCCCAAAAGGGGGGCTATTGCTTGGTAACTGTCAGTGACACAAAACTTACAGGGGCTGCAGTAACCTCTCTCTCTGCTCACTAAGAATAAAGAAATTGCTTTTTTACCCTTGTGACAGATAGAGGTCTCCGTGACCCCTTGAACCCTCAGACTAGACGTCAGACACCAGGTAAAAGTCCAAATAATGGTTTATTAATAATAATAATAATAGTGCACAAAGCACCCTCCTCTCCACAATACTCAATAATAATAATAATAAACAATAATCCTCCACACTCCCAGACGCGTTGCCACCCTTCCACCCAGCTCAGCTCAACGTCTGGGATTTCCCATCGTCCTTTTATACACCCTGACCCGGAGGTGTTCCTGTCCAATCCGTCCACAGTTCCTTATCCCTTCCGGGTCAGGGTAAACAGTCCTTTTCTTCAACCCGGGAGCACATCGTATCTTCCTGTCACGTGACCATGATATACTCCTGGGTTATAGGGCACATAAGAGCCTCCGAGTCCTCCTACAGTGACTCCTGGTGGCCCCCAAGGTATCCAGCAGGGCTGCGTATAAAAACTACATAGTCCATGAGGCCCTGTTGGAACTCGGGGGACGTTCACGCTGTTGGGAGAGCTCCTCCTGGCGGCCTGGGGGTGAGAACCGGAATCGAAAGCCAGCAATCCACCACACCCTATATCTGCTGTTACCCTATAACCTTCGTCCACAATAATTGTACAAGGGGGATGTTTCTGCCAGTTTCTGGTGTCCATGTGGATTTATTAGTGGGGTTGTTGTAACTGCTTGTCTGAGTTTTCTGAGGAATTCTTCCATATCACTGCAGAGTCTGATGTTGTCAATGTGCTCTGCAGGACAATATGAGAGTCCCTTTGTAAGTACTGAAAACTCTGCTTCATTTGGTGTGTATGAGGGGAGATTAACAATGCAGGTCTGTTGCTCTTTGTTTTTTGCAATTGAATGTCCAGCTTTCTCTCACAGTCTATGCAGCTTTTTCTTTTGTTGACAATAAGGAATTTCTGGAGTCTTTTGTAATATAGATGTAGCTCCTTTACCTTTTCCTGTCATTTCCAAGGTGTAGGATAAGGTTGTGGATTTCTCCTTGTGTGTTCTTCTTAATGTTATAGAAAATTTTGATTAAGTGGTTTCTTATCCTTGCAGTAGTCCTAGATCAAAGTTGCTTGGCAAACCGAGTATTATAGGTATGTTTTGTTGGATTTCTTATCATGATGCCTTTTGGGATAAGATTATCCTTTTGCATTTCATTAAGAAGAAGATGTTGCTGTCCATGTGTGCCAGTTTCTTCCACCGGGTCTCCAATTCCATGTAGTAGCTGAACATTTCAGTGTCTTGCATGTCTGTAGTACTAGGGTACTGTACCGTGTTATCCATTATGAATGTAGTGTGTCAAGCAATTTGGCTATAAACTATGATCACATAGTGTTCATGGGGTATTTTAATGTAAACATTGATGTGGAAACTGACACTTTTAGTAAATGTTTTACTTATTTGTTAAATTCAGTAGGATTTTGTCAGATTGTTAAAGGTCCAACTAATAATCATAACCACACATTAGATTTAACTATAACTTACAAAGTTGAAATTCAAAATTTAAATATTACTCCATTAAATGAAGTTATTTCTGATCACTACTTAATTATGTTTGATTTGGATCTTCCCTTACCAATACACTTACAGATTAAAACACTTGAGCTCTTAAATTAGAGTGTCGAAAACTGATGTGTAGATGGAGAACAACAAAGCTGCAGGTCTTTCAAATTGCATGGACAGAGAGTGTTAAAAATATAACAAAGCTCTCTTTAACTAAAATAATAGATAACAATAATAGTAATTCTCGGGTACTATTTAGAACAGTGGCTAATTTAACAAATTGGAATTCAGATCTACAGTGCAAAATACCAACAGACATTAGCAGTACATAATTTATGAACTTCTTTAAAGAGAAAATTTAAGATATAAGATCCCAGATCTTAACATCACAGTGCAAACCACATACTAGCTTGGCAGACCCTGTCACAGCATGCATTCGACACTTTACAAATTTTAATCCTGTGACAAAACAGGAGGTGTTAACTTTAATTCCTAAAATGAAACCTACTACTTGTTCCCTGGATCCAGTGCCAACAAAACTAGTAAAAAGTGTAATGGATGTTCTTGCAGTGCTTGTTCTTAACATTATGAATAGTTCATTATTGCATGGCACAGTACCTGATGCACTAAAAGTGTCACACATTAAACCATTACTTAAAAAGTCAAACCTAGATCCACATGTACTTAATAATTATAGACCCCTTTTAAATTTACCCTTTCTTTCTAAAATACTTGAAAAAATAGTCACCAATCAACTTAAGTAACACCTTACGCATCACAATTTATTTGAAATTTATTTTAATTAGTTGTGTTAATGAGTTAAAGTAGTGGATGGATGAGAACTACTTGTCTTTAAACAAAGATAAAACAGAGATGTTAATTAGTGGAGGGAATGATGCTGATCACAACAATATTTTGTCATCATTTTGTCATCACCGTTAATTTTACTGAATCAGCCCGTAATCTGGGAGTTATCTTTGACTCTAGCATGTCTTCTAAAGCTCACATCACAAAGCTGTCTAAATTATGTTTCTTCCATCTTAAAAATGTTGGGAAATTAAGGCATTTTATAAATAAGCAGGATTCTGAAAAATCAATTCATGCATTTATTTCTAGTAGGATTGACTACTGCAGTGCAGTGTTCACTGGATGTTCAAATTGTTCTTTACAAAGTTTCCAGTTAATCCAGAATGCTGCTGCAAGAATTATTGCAAGAACAAGAAAATGCAAACACATAACTCCACTTCTTAAATCCTTACACTGGCTTCTGGTAAAGTTTAGGGCAGATTTCAAAATCCTCCTATTAACATATAAAGCCTTAAATGGCCAACATCTGGCATACTTGTCTGAACTTATGATTGCTTACAAACCTTAGAGCACATTAAGATCTCAAGATTCCGGTCTGCTTATGATCCCAAAGATTAATAAAACAACAGTGGGAGGTTGTGCTTTTAGTTACAGGGACCCTAAACTGTGGAATGGTCTGCCTGCTACTATAATAGATGCCCCTTCGGTCTCAGCATTCAGATCCCTGCAGAAGACTCACTACTTCAGTTTAGCACATCTTGACTAAAGCTGCTGATAAACTGTGCATACTGCATCTCTGTTGTTAGTCATTGGCACTAAAACATAAGTAACATGTGTGGGGAACTGCCAGGACACAGACAGGTAGACATGATGGTTTCACCACACACACGTTTATTTACAATATTTACAAGTTACGAAGTGCACAAACCCAGTGCCTTGGCACCAATCACCCCTTCAGTCCTTGGCCACCACAATGCCTTTGCTGTCTCTGGTCCACCACCACTCCTCTCCTCTGAGCTCCGTCCTACTTCCACCCAACTCTTGCCAATGAATGGAGGGAGGCGGCCTCTTTTATATACCCCCAGATGGACTCCAGGGGCTTCCTGAGGAGCCTCCGTTGACACACCCCTGTGTGGCGGAAGCTCTGGCTGCATACCCGGAAGTCGTCTGGGTGTCCCCAATCCTCGCACTTCCGGGTTTGGCGGAAGTGCTGAGGTCCAGGGCTCCCAAGGCATCAGGCGCCCCCTGGCGGTGATCACGGGCCCCTACAGGGTTGAGGTTCCAAGCTCTGTACCTGTGGCCCCCAATAGAACCAGGGCGGTCGCCCCCTTGTGGTCTGGAGGAGTCATGAGCCCTCCTCCTGTGCCACACATGATAATTATAATTTGTTACTAACCCTCACATATTCTGTTTCTTTTCTCGGTACTCAAATGTGGCCACTGCCCTACTGCCAAGTTGTTTAGCTTCCCTAAGGAAAAGTCATCTCTGATGGAGGATTGCAGGAATCATTGGGTAGAACGTTCCTTTCATCGGATTGGCTGTCCGACAGCTGACTCAGCTCAGAATGGCCAATAGGGGGAGGTAGCTTGATTGCCGAGGTCTCCAGGACTCTGAACAAATCCAAACCATATTATGTGATATAATCTACTGTTGAATTCTGTACTTGTAATATTTCTATTGCACTATTATATTGTTTTAAGGATTACTTGTGTTCTATTCTGTGTATTGTATTGACCCCATTTTTTTGACACCCACTGCATGCCCAACCTACCTGGAAAGGGTTTCTCTTTGAACTGCCTTTCCCAAGCTTTCTTCCACTTTTTCCCTATAAGGGTTTTTTTGGGGGAATTTTTCCTTGTCTTCTTAGAGAGTCAAGGATGCATGGCTGTCAAAATGCAGGGTCTGTTAAAGCCCATTGCGACACTCCTTGTGTCATTTTGAGCTAAACAAAAATAAATTGTATTATATTGTATTGTAAACCTTTGAGGCAGTGTCCAAACTGTGTTAAATAACATACCAGAATTGCAAACATGATCTTCGGGAAGCTAGCATCCAGTTGTATGCAGATAGACATGTATTTTATAACACTATTATAACATTGTATTTTTATAACACTATTACATTCTTACATCGATAGCAATGCTGTACCATTTTTTGGAAATAAATAGTCATAAAAAAGTAGTGGTAAATAATTTTATTTATTTATTTTGCTGGTAAATTGTTATGGACAAACAATATGAGGCATATCCGAGAGATCAACTCAAAGCTGCATTAAATAATATAAAGACAGTTACAAACAAGACATCATACATCACTAGTTACCTGAGGTATGCATCTAAGGGTTAAAGCCAGAGTGTTATCACATCTGTGTCTTGAGATTGCACACATATTGCAAAATAGTGTATCCATGTTATTTTAGGAAGGAAAAAAGGCAAAAGCCAAAACATTTTTTGTGAGATTCTGCCCTTTTAGAAAGAGACCAGCTGTGTGCTTCACTTCATAAGTCATCTTCCACTGTGGTGGCCTTTCAGCCCCAGGGATGTGGTTTCCGCTAGTGTATACTTTTCACCATGAAAAATTCTCTCCATACACTATTGTTGACATTACTGAATGCTGCTCCTGAGATGTGAATTGCTGTCTGTGTTCTGTGGACAATACACAACAATCACTGAAATAATGCCACGTCATCATTCTAAGATTTGCACTTCCATATTTAACAAGCTGTATGCCCAGGAGAAAGGGTGTAAATGGAATTTACTTCACAGCACATGAATGAAAAATATTTTTGATAATTGACAAGTATTACTGACACATTTCCTGTATTCATTATTAAAACAGGATTATTTTCCACAGTTAAACACACTGATTGATATTAATCAGTCTGTAAATACATGGGGAGAATATGCAAACCCATGCAGATGCCATTGCAGTGAGGTGGGAATGGTAGCTTTCTGCTACCACTCTGCCTGTGTTAACACATCTATATTAAGCTTGCAAAACTTTAACCTGATTAAAACTAAATGTATGCAATATAACATCTGTTCAGTTTTTGTCACTTGAACTATGCACGTTACTAGTTATTACTAGATGTTGCTAGACTTCTAAAGCACATGCATGCCCAATGATAATGGCAGCAGGAATAAAATTAGATTAGATTGTAGTTTTTTGTCCCCAAGGGGAAATTACAATTTTTATGGAAGCTCCCAAAAGTAAATAAAAACAAACCACAAAAAACATATACAGTATATAAAACATTCTGGCTTGGATAACAGAGAACTGCTGCTGTGAATAACAGGCTTATAGGTGGCAGTAAGATGAGGTCAGGCCTGCTTGGATTGTGCCACAGGTTTATATTTTAAGTCATTATTATTTGTAAGCACAGGTCCAGTTTGTAGTGTCCATGAATGGAACACGCCTAAAAGACATTTGATTCATTGTTTGCAGTAATCAAAAAGATCTTGGTACAGAGTGAATTGTTTCTGGCACTGAGTCATCCAGGATGTTACTTACTTTCCTGGACAGTAACATGGACAAATTCAGTCTGCATTTCATCCACACATTTTAGTTTTAATTATACTGTGGTTCTTTTTTCACCATTGCACTGAACAAAAATCTCTAATCCCCCTCCTGCTTTTTCCAATCACTCTGATGAAACTCACCCAGCATTTAAATAGCATTTGAAATAGGAGGTGTAAACCAGTTCTCCACAGTACCCACAATATCACAGTACCTGAACTTCTCATAAGTTGTTTTTAGATATAACAGTTCAGACAGTTACATGGAATATTTCTCATTATATGAAATCAGGTCAAGTCTAAATCCTCCCCACTTTACTTTTATCCTTGTTCCGGATGTTCCATTTCCAGACAAGCTTGTTAGTTTTATCTAGGTGAATATACAAATGTTTAATAGATCCCATCTTACATTCCTCAGAGTCTCTTATTTTCTCAGATGTTATACTGTAGACATATGCAGCCATCAGATATTTTACTATGTGACATTTCTCGAGTTCACAGTTTGTTTGAGAGGCAATTGAGTGAATTGCCAATGCAAGGGTCTGTGTTGACACAGGCCAAATATGAACATTTCTAATTATTAATATTAACTACATTAAAAACATTAACAATACTTAAAAACATTAATAATTCTTAATTAAAAAAGAGAAAGATTTATTTGTAAAGGCCGTGCGCCAGCATTAGGGGTGCTTTTTCTTTTTCTTCCTTTTCATCTTTTTCCACTATTATGGTCGGTTGATGTGCTTGATCAAATTTCTCCATAAACTCCATCCTGCACCTCCTCCACAGTCAGAGCCTTTTCCTTCCAGCCTTCTTTTACTCTGTCCTTCCACCTCTGCTTTATCCTCCCTTCCTTTCTCATTCTTTTGCCAGCATATTCATTGTCTCTCCTCATAACATGTCCATACCTCTTCAACCTACTTTTCTGTACGTTCTTAGATATCTCTCCCACTTTTGTTGTACCTGTGATTGTCTCATTTCTTACTCTGTCCTCAACACATCCATCTCAATATTCCCATTTCTGACACATCAAACTTCTTTTTCTGTGCTCCCTTTACTGCCCATGTCTCAACTCCATATATCATTGCTCACCTTACAACTTTCTTAAAAACCTTTATTTTTCACCTTCACCTTAATTTATCAATCACACAATACACCTGATATGTTCTTACAATTGCTCCATCCACATTAAACTTTATGGGTTATCTCTGCTTCTAATTTTTCATCTTTGGCTACCACTGATCCTAGATATCTAAATTTAGTCACTCTTTTCAATAGCTCTCCTTGCAGGCTAACTTCTGTGTCCAGATCATCATATATTTTGTCTTCTTCCTATTTATTTTCAGTTCTCTATCTTCCAAAGCCCTTCAAAAGTAAATTTTTCCAACTTTTTCTCCACTTCCTAGTGCTATACATCAGCAAAAAGCAAGCATCAGGGGGATTAGTCTTTAATCCCATGACTCAATGCATCCATAACCAGATCAAAGAGGTAAGGACTTAAAGAAAATCCCTGGTGTAGACCTACTCAAAGTGGCGTCTTGTCTGTTACCCCAACATTACTTTCAACACAAGTCCCTCATGTAATCCCAGGTAGTCTCTCTTATAAATTTTCTGGGCAATCCTCATGTATTTCTCTGGTAATCCTTTCTCTCTCAGCCACTTCCAGACCTCTTGACGTGTGTGAAATGATTCAAACAACACAGCAAAAAGGTCTGGGGCAGCCACCAATATACTTGAAAATAGGCTGTCAAAAAGCAAAGGTTTGTTCAAAAAGGTCTCAACAGACATTAGTCCAAATCAAAACTGGCGAAACATATAAAACATGGCAGTTTTAAAGCTGGACAGGGGAAATGACATTATCCAGACAGGAATTGGAAGTGATGTATTCTGGGCTGTAACTGGAAGTGATGTCACTGGGTCCAGAACATGAAGTGATATCATTGGGCCCAAAACCAAAAGTGACAACACAGAGCCCAGGCAGAATTTCCCATGGTTGGTCTGCAGAGGAAAAAGAGAAAGGATCAGTGCACTCTGCCACCCCCTGGTCCAGCATAGAATTGTCCTTTTTTGAGCCCTTTAGCTGCCTACCAGGCGCACATGCATGACACAGCCTCCCCCTCAGCCCAGACCCATTAGGTCAGGCATTCCTGACCAAGTGATCGTGAACCAGAGAAAGAGTATCAGCTTTGGTGTGAAGTAAGTGAAAACTTGTAAAGCTGCAGGTCTAAAAACCACCTCGTGACCTGTGGCTTCAATCTCTTTTGTAAGGTCATCCACTGTAAAGGTACATGACCTGTAACCAAGGTGAACTCACAGTCCAAGAGGTAATACCTCAGCTGTGTAAGTCATCCATTTGATCGCCAAGGCCTTCCGTTCCACCGCCGCATGCCTGGTTTCCCATTTCAGCAATTTCCGGCTCAGGAACATGTCAGGATGCTCGACACTGTCAACAATTTGGCTTAGCACAGCCCCCAGGCCTGGGTCCAAAACGTCCATCTGGAGAATAAAAGGCAAAGAAAATTTAGGAGCCTTAAAAATCGGTGCCGATGTCAGGGCCTGTTTTAAGTCACTAAATGCAGTTTCTTTGTTATCATCCCATAACACAGTGTTTGGGGCCCTCTTCTTTGTAAGATTAGTCAAGGGCGCTGCTCTTTCAGAAAATCGAGATATAAACTGACGGTAGTAACCCACTAAGCTGAGAAAAGTTTGGACTTGCCTCTTGGTCTTTTGGCGGGGCCATTTGAAGATAACGTCTACTTTGGAACACTGTGACCTCACAGTACCCCGGCCCACTAGGTAGCCTAAATACTTGGCTATGTTCATACCAAAGAAACATTTCTTTGGATTAATACGAAGGCCAGCTTCCTCTAATGTCTGCAATACTGCTTGGACCTGCTGTAGTATTCCCTCCATGTGTGTAATAAGAGTTATGATGACGGAGCACTTTACCCACCAGACGTTGGAAGGTCGCGGGTGCCCCATGCAACCCAAATGGAAGGACATGATACTGCCAGTAACCACTAGGGATGCTAAACACAGTCTTAACCTTGGCGGAGTCCGTAAAAAGAACCTGCCAGTACTCCTTCGTCATGTCAAGAGTGGTAAATAATAACTAAATAAATAACTTAGTAACTTAAATATCTTAATGTAGGAGAGTTAACAACAGAACATCATGTAATTCTAGACACTTTCCTTATTTAAGATGCTGGTGGACTATAGCCTTTGCATTGAGTTGCCAGTGTTAATTACAAATCTAGTTGGCTGGAATAGAGAGAACAAAAGAGGTTAGCACAGGAAGAAACACTGGTTAAACTGATTGCATTAATTTTTCAGAAGTCCCTGCTCCCCACAAGTAAAATAAGCATCTTGGATTGACAATGGATGTTGAGGTCAATGAAATTATTGTGGAAAAAACAACACCCATGCCTTGCCCATACCCTCTGCCTCAGCCCTGAGGCTGTCTTATGAAATGTTGGGCTTGCATACTGTAGTTAAAAACCACCCTTGCTTTTTCTTTATTTATTTTCTATGTTTTGATTGTACTGATGCGCTGATATGGCCTTTATTGTGTTCTTATCCTCTTTACCAACACAAGACATTTTCACTGCCTTACTAATTTAGTTCTCCATATCATCTACGAAGAAAGAAAATAAGTGTTTCTTTCTGGACACATCACTACCAGTTTTCTTAGGAAAGTTCAAACCCTTTGGGGTTTTTTTTTTGTTCATTTTTTTATGCAAGATTGTTATATTATTTTCCTTTATGCACAGAAGTGCCTGGAAAAGGCCAGATATCCTTTATTTTAGGCTTAACATTAGCATCCAAATAATGCTTTAAAATTGTGTGCAGTGTTTTCCCCTGTTGTTGCATAAGTTATATTATTACTTGCATTATTACTTGCTTATTGTGAGCAGTTTTAAAATCTGGCACTAATCTGACCCCGTCTACAAATCACTTTTTTATTTTTTTAAGTAAATATTGACTGTACCTTTCTCAGTCAGGACATGGTCAGTGTGGGGTAGTAGGGGCCAAGAAAGAAGGGGACAAGCATCTCTTTCTCTGCTCTTCCCAAGATCTTAGTGTATGGAGACTAGAATTAAGCTCATGAATGAAACTATTAGAAGTTAATGAGTTGAGAACTGCACAACATGTGTTTTATTGGCTGAAAATTATCACAGACATAATGGACTTTCCTAACAGTATTCTGTGCTGCTATGAACTGATTTTTGCATACAGTATCTTTAGCATTTGATATTTGAGGTAGTTGTCGATATGCAATGTCGTTAAAAAACAGTTAAGGTGGTTGCTCAAAAACATGAAGTAACTTGCTGACAATACTAAAAGTTACACAACCAACTTTGCTGCAGCAGTTAGTTTTATGAGTGCCAAAAGGGCATATCTCCAAAAGGCACAAAAGCCAAAGATTTATGAAACCCTCAGGGATAGGATGGCCAAACTACACTTTAGCATTAAAAATTTAATGTACAAACTGGTCAGTGTAATATCTCAAATGACTGGAGACAGCATTTTTAATATCTGACCGGGAAGCAAGAAATGCTAGAATGGAAAACAAGGAAATCAACCGCTCAAACATCAAAACCAAAACAAAATATGAGAATCAAAGTGAAAGCTAAAGGGCCATTGCTAGAAAAAGAATAAATAACAAAAAATTGCAAGAAATTATTTTAGGAGTTTATTGTCCAATATCAGATGGAAAATGGCTGTATAAATTGACCCTATGACCCTTTCCTGTAATTAACACTGAGGTCATGACATCCAATCTACGTCCCTAACAACCCATGTAGAAGCATGGAATCCATAGGCTGATACCTCCCATAGCAAGTCAAACCCTCTGCCCAACCTTAAAATTTGGTGCTGCTGTCCTGATGTCTCTGAACAATTTTGCAGAGGCACCCACTGTCTTCAGATTCTCCCTAACAAGTCACCACTGTTCCCTTAACCCAACAAAGCGCTCTGCCACACTGAGGACAGAAGAGGATGCAGATGTAAAATCTAGCAATCAAGACTGAAAACCATAGAGGCATTTGAAAGTATACATCCACAATGCACTAAGGTGGAAACCCAGCACTTGAAGATGGAGGTGGGTTCAGTCATTTTCATTGACTGTAAAGTATTTTCAACCAAATATTTAAAATGATTATTATATTTATGATTATGCTAGTTTGTCCATATACTTATAAGCCCCTTGAAATTGGGGTTGGGACGGGGCTATGCAGGGCTGTCACTCCTTTATTCATTCAATATTTTTGGTAAACCCCTTAACTTAAAGCTGAAAATCTACACTTCAATCACATAATGATTGCTTTATTATGAATCCATTATGGTGGTGTACAGAGCCAAAATTATGAGAATTGTGTCACTGTCCAAATATTTATGGACCTAACTCTACAATAAGTATCATGCAAATCTGGCCACTAATATTAATATAGTCAAGTTAGAGTAAGAAGTCACATATGAAAAGAACAGATTTTTCCATGTTCTAATTGACTCTTTCTGTCAATCCATTAGATTCAGGATGATTATCTGATCAAATTAGCTACACAAGCCGTCCAATAATAAAACAACCAAAACAAGAAGCAACATACAAATTAAGCACTGCAGTCTGACACAAATGAAGATGGAAACCTATGAAGGCATATAATGCACCATAGAAATAAATCAACCAGAACTCAAGCAGAAGGTAACCCTTTTAATTGAGAAAAAATGCATATATTTCAAAAAGTGATACAGCAAAACTAATATTGTTGTGAATCTATTGGATCAGGTAAGTTCAGTAATAACACATATTGAAGATTGCCTCCCATAGATGATTAGGATCTGGTACAAGATGCAACAGTCCAATTGGAAACCCTAAAAGGTTTTGCTTCAACACACATCATAGGTTGAAATATATATAGAAGTATCATATTTTTCCACCAAAAAGTTTGCTTAATGTTTGCTAAAGTTTGAGTGAACCCAGGACACCTGAACATTTTCAAGAATGAGAACAAGAAAATCTTCAACACTTTCTATAGAAGCTATCAAAGTGATGCCTATTTTTTGTGTGTAGGCAAAATCAGCTCTAGACTATTAGATACTTCATTAAGTTGATGAATTCTCGAAGGAATGAGCCTTACTCTCATTATGCCCAGGATGATACAAAATCAAAAAGTTAAATGGCTTAAGAATAAAGCCCATCTGACATGACAATCATTAAGTTTCTTAGTGTCTTTTAAATATGTAAGGTTCTTATGATCTGTGAAAATCATTAATAGAAAAGTAGTTTACATAAAAGTCTCCATTCTTACAAGGCTAATTTTATTTGCAGTAGTTCTTGATTAGCTACATCATAGTTATGCTCAGCCAGACTAAGTTGTTTTGATGGAAACAGGGCAAGGATGAACTAAACCAGTATCATAACATTTCTGAGAATGTATTGTGCCAACTCCAATATTGGACGTGTCAACCTCCACAATAATTAATGAAATACAATCTTGATGTCTCAACTTAGGAGCCTTTTTTAAATAAAAAAATATGATTATTGAAGGACTTCTGAGCTTCTGCAATCCACAAAAAATATCTGTCACTCTTTCTTATTAACAAAGTAATTGGAACAATAATAGAGCTAAATTTCTTCATGAAACAGCAGTAATATTTTGCAAAGCCCACAAATTTCTGAACTCGTTTCTTGTTTTCAGTTTTTTTCCATTCTAGAATAGCAGTGGCATTACACCTGGCCATAACCACCCATTATGAGTAATGTTAGAGCCCAGAAACAAAGCTTTATCCCTATAAAATTCACATGTTTCCAGTTTAACAAATACAGTAAGTGGTTTTCATGCAATCAAGTGGTTTTGGGCTCAATCACTTTTAAATGGTTAACATGTGTATCCAGATCATTTGAAAATATGGGAATATTATTCATATATCACCAAAACATATGCTCCTAATACTGTATATCACGAAATATGTAACTAACAAATGACTGAAGTACCACCAGTAGATTGGCTAATCAAAAGGGTATTGCTCTATAACCTTAATTAATAGTAACAGTATTAAATGGCTATCTTCCAATCATTCCCTTTCCCAGGGTTGCCAAATTTCCAAAATCATAGACTGGGACAGCCACCATTTCAAAGTGACAAAAAAAAAAGATGTAAGGAACTAAGGAAAACAAAAAAAATAGATTGTTTTAATTAAATTATAATGATAAATATATAAAAATATACATTCTAAACATATAAGTATATGTAAATAAGTTCATATATATAACAGAGATCCCGCGGTGGGTTGGCACCCTGCCCGGGATTGGTTCCTGCCTTGTGCCCTGTGTTGACTGGGATTGGCTCCAGCAGACCCCCGTGACCCTGTGTTCGGATTCAGCGGGTTAGAAAATGGATGGATGGATGGATGGATGGATACAGCAGAGAACATAAATATAATAGTCACAAAGTAGTATGAGTAGTAATGCAATATTTCGATACATATTAAACTAACATAAATATGAATATATGGTAAACATTTTGTTTTGCATATAACCTCACTTATTTCTTTTTCATTCAAATATAGATACTGTATGAGTATGTTTGGTTTAACTTGTAACATGTTTTATGTTTCATGTATCCATCCATCCATTTTCCAACCTGCTGAATCCAAATACAGGGTCATGGGGGTCTGCTGGAGCCAATCCCAGCCAACACAGGGCGCAAGACAACAACTAATCCCGGGCAAGGCACGCATACACACACACGGGACAATTTAGAGTCACAAATCCATCTAACCTGCATGTCTTTGGACTGTGGGAGGAAACTGGAGCACCCTGAGGAAACCCACGCAGACACGGGGAAAACATGCAAACTTCACACAGGGAGGACCCGGGAAGCGAACCTGGGTCTCCTAACTGCAAGGCAACAGTGCTACCACTGCGCCACCCATGTTTCATGTATTATGGTACAATATACTGTATGTAAATAGAATATAGATATGCAGATATGACCTACCTTGTTAGTTGAAAAGTTTTTATCAGCATCACTTTACTTCACTTTCAAAAAGAATTACACATGATGAGCATGAGAAATGTACAACATGAGCACACAATGTACACAAACACACATGGTTCAAACACTCAGATTCAGTTGACAGTTACAGATTTTATCCATAAAAGGTGGTATGCCGGGCTGTCTACAAAAATTTAATGAGTCTCGTTAACTAGATATTCAAGAGAAAAATTGAATTAAGATTTTTTTCTATGTACATTTTCAGAGGCAATGCGGGGCTCTGGATTTTTCTGTTGAACTTGGGACAGCTCCGCTCAAATCAGGATGTCTGGCAACCCATAACTTTAGTCAGATTTACATAACTCTCAGTCTAGTTTAGAGAAAATGGTGTACCCAGTGACTTGGTTCAAAACTGAAGAAATCAAAGGAAAGATTGTTTTTCACCATAATTTGGTTAAGACCCTGATAAACCATGCACAGTCGGAATTGTTACAATTACTTATTATATGTGAAGTTTATTTTTATTTTTCCTTGGGCATCCTTGAAGCTGTAGTATATATCTTAGTATCGTTTTGGGGATTTTGTTACCCAAATAATAAAATTCTAAAATCAGAAATTTGAGCCCTGGTTAAGAAGTTATATAATTTTCACCATTTTATTCTGAAAACACTTTTTGAGAGGGGATCTCTATTTGGTGTTTCCATGAGGATTTCCTACGAAGCACTGGTATAAAGATCACCCTAAAATACTCAGTGGCATCTGAGATTTGACCAAACTTAGCATGTTACTTACTTTGAACTTTAGTTACTGGTGTTTTGAAACAAAGTTCTGTTCCTGAACTTCGATTTTTAGTTTATGATTTGGTTTTTCTTTATTTTTTAGTTTTGTTTTTGACTATTGCTTTGCCCTTTGACTCAGTTTTTTCTCCTCATCATCTTTCTTTAATTATTTGGACTGGATGCCCTTCTCACAGTCAGTACATTAATCCCTCATCCTTCTTCCCTACGAAGAAACATCCTGACCCAATAGGACTATTGGATGGTGCAATGAAACCATTATCAAGATTCTCTTGAATATAGTTTTCTATGGCCTCAATCTCCAGTTTGGAAAGGGCATATACATTATCCTTAGTGAGAAGAGTGTCAGATAAAAGATCAATAGCAGAATCAATTTGCAGAATGGGGATAATACCAATGTCTGTGTCTTACTAAATACGTCTATGTATTCAGAATATACCTGAGGAAATGGAGGTTCAACTTGAAATTTACAAAATATGGGTAACTTAAGATAATTCTGAATTCAATATGCACTCCATTGTTTAATGCCTTTCTGCTGTCAATCAATAACAGGATTTTGTTGCTGTACTAAGGGATTACTCAGAAACAGTTGGAGAAAAGGAAATTGTAAGATGAAAAGGGGAGAAATTTCTGATATAACTCTTGCACAAGAAATGGGGATGCTGTGTGTTCTAAAAATTCAAACCAATTGGCTTCCAATCAACTGAAAGAACCCAAGGGGTTACTTTAAAAGGTACACTTGGCACTTCCAATAAATGCACTAAATTAGAGCTAATAAAATTCTCTGCTGGTGCTGAATCTCTCACTTCCATAATATCGATATTCTTAATTCAAGTATGAATCATAAATGATTACAAGTGCCCACCCTACTAATCCTCACTTAAAATACAAAATTTAGTTTCCCTGCAACTTCTTACACTTGGCTACTATAAGACCTGATTCACAACAGTAAAAGCATAGTTTCTCTTTAACTTTTTGCTGGCTTTCCTTGAGACATACACTGTATACTTGTTTTTCCAAACTCCATTGGTTTACCCATAAGCTTAGTATCATTACAGATGCAAAAAGTAAAGCTTCATTCATATTTTCTCCCCATCTTTCACTCTAACAGCCAGGTTCCTATCTTTTGAGCCACATCAATTACAAATTGTTCTTATGCAGAATATACATATTGTACAAGATATACATATTGTACAAGAATTAACAGTTGATTTTTTCATTCATGGTTCTTTCACGTTGTTCTGCAGGTAAAATAGGTACTTTCTTTCCTCTGAAAGAACCTACCCGTTAAATCTTCTCCTAAAACCCCATGAAATTTGAATTGAAACTTTTACCCCATTTAATGGATTTAGCCCATACTATTGCACATGGCTTCCTTATCTTGAATGGATCTCAGCATGTGTTGAAATGTCCTATTGCTGAAAGTGTTCACTATATATTTTTGGGGAACCTGGGTGTGATCTCAAGAATGCGCAGAGACCCTTAAAAGAAAAATTCTTTCTTCTGCTTCAGAAGAAGTCAATAGTAGCAGGTAAATAAATCATCTGTTCTTCTTAAAATCAAGTAGCTATTGAGATATTGAAATCACATATGGATTTTACTATCACAACAGCAAAATTTTAAAAATTTATATAAAGTGCTCATTTGTACATAAGTTGCCTTTTACTTTTCATAATTCCACAAAAGTAGATTGTTTCGCCATGGAAAGGTCTGATGATGACCCTATACTTAGTGCTTTCTATGCAGACCTCAGTATCCCAAACCTTTGACTCTCACTCTCTTAAGTCACACTTACCATACACATTTAGTGTCTTATTTATTTACTATCTTCAAAAATTATAAAAATATTTTCATTTTAAGTTTCAAATTTCTCATAATGTAATTTGCAGCGCCTTGCCATACTACTAGCGTCAAAGAATCAAATGGTAAAAATGAGCGGAAAAATCAAAACTGGCTGTATTTAACTCTGTTTTTTGACTATTTAAATTAATATGGCCAGTGATTCAACTCCAATATGCTTTATCATATACACTGAAAACTAACTGCATATTGTTTATTAGTTTAATGCATCTGATTGTAATTAACCTGTAACAATATAATGGTTCAGGGAATAGCCAAAGTATTCCAAATACCATAGCTGCTTTAGCGTTGTTACTCTCACTGCACCTTCTTTTTCTTCTTTCAGCTGCTCCTGTTAGGGGTTGCCACAATGGATCATCCTTTTCCATATTACTCTCACTGCACCACTCGGAGTATTTATATCACTGTATCTGAGTGGGGAATCAGAGATCTACAAGCAGAGAATTATCGGTATACAGCATCAAGCACACGCTGCCTCAGCCATGCTGCCTGTTTGAACTGCTCTCACATGGCAAACGCTTTAAAGCCTTTCCTGTATGGACCTCGCGGCTCAGAAACAGTTTCATCCCAAGAAATATAAACGCACTCAATCAGTCCATCAAGTGCTCCTTGTAGAACTGTTTGTACTTATAAGTACAATTATCTCACTGTAAACTTGTGATACAGTTATAATATTGTACAACCTGAGCCACTTTATAAAGCACGTATTTACATATGATGACAATATCATTTTAAGATCAAATGCAGCAAAATGTTTATTATATTATACAGGTAAAACTTTAACTTCATTTAAATAATCTACAGTATATTTTTAATAATTAAACATGTGATGACATGGTGTCGCTGCGCTAGCAAGGATCTGGCTTGTTCATGGATTTTTCCTGCCTTGTGCTGTATTCTTGCTGGGTCTGGCGTGACACTGAATGTATAGAATAATTAAACACGTACTACGAAGATATTTCAATATTCCTTAAAAGTTTTGAAGAATCGGCGTTCTAAGCTTACAGATGGCTTAACGTCTATTACAGAGCTGATTGTGTGTTGATTGGGTATTTGGGGAAAAAAAAGTAAGGACAGGAATTGGGGGTTAGTATGTTTGAAAGAGACAGTACTGCTACAATAAATTATTTCATCGAAAGTTGCACATGGCGCAGCAAGCGTCTTGCGTGAGGCATGAACAATCACTGTGCCGCCGTGTTCCCATGTTTAATAACATGAATAAAATGATATCACATATACATCTCAGTATTTTAATTATTCAGAGAGCTGTAATATTATGAATGTAATGGATTCCAACAAATAGTAAGTTTTTCCTTACCTCCACTTGGTATTCGCTGAAATTCTTCTATTTTCCCCCGTGCATTTACCATTGTCTTTTTGCAGAAGGCTGAGCTTAATTGAATTGATTTACATATTCAAAGAAGCGTAATTCTGGGGGGAGTTGGGGCGGGACAGGAGGCGCGTGCACGTGCATTACTTTTCACACTGACCTGGATTTATGTAGCAGAAGAATGTGGAAGTTGGCGTACGCACAGATTTATGCATCTGGATTTTCTTGTGCGTAACCACATTTCCGCTTTTGTCCGTACACCATGTTATAGTGTGAATTCTACACACGCCATTATACATGAGGCTCCAGCTAACTAAGTAGTTTACATTGATGGTGACAGCACAATTACAATTTTATTTTTCAACTATACTGACTGGCATAATATAATTACAAAATTCAATGAAATCAAAGTACTGTATAATGATTATCTCTAAATATTTTCTCAGGCTTCATGTTTACTGTATCCTGGATAAATGCAAATAAGTCAGTACTGTATCACCATCTAATCAATACATGGCATCAGTTTTCCAAGCTAGAGGCCAACTGTATTTGTTTAGCGTATCAGGAGAGAATGTGAAGAAAATAATCATAAAGTCACTAACGCTGATGAACAACACAAGATGATATTTGTGGAGTTTTAACATAAAATTTAAAGTAAGCCAATTTAAGAGATGCTTATACTTGGAACAAAATAACTCTGCAGAATTGTTTTCAGAGTCCACTGTTGCAGACTTGTTGCGTTTTGATTGTTTAATTTTACTTTGCCATGTTTGTGTCTCCTATGCTCTAGTCCGAATATTATTATTACTATTACTGTTTCTGTTGTTGTTGTTGCTGAATCTTCATCTGTGTTTTCCCCCTTTTCCCTAGTGATTATAATGTGTCGGTGCCATATAAAGCTGCCATCTTTGACTACCTAAATCAGATTTTTTGGGACTCTGACCTGTGAACAACTCTCAACCATTACCTTTTGCAGCCAGGCATATTATACGGGTGGCTGCTCCAAACCTTTCTGATGTCTCTTAGTCGTTTTTGTGACAACTTGATTAAAAAATTTGTAAAATTTTGTTGATTTTTTAAATCTGTCTGAGCTGTCAGTCACAGTGTCTTTTAAACATCTCTTAGATCACACCTTGTATGTTTAATTAAAAAAGAGCAGGAGCCGTTTGAGTTGTAGGACAGTTTGCAACAGCCAAGAGAAGCAGGCAGGAGTGACACAGAGTTTCATTTTACATTCAGTTTTGAATTATGCATTTATTTTGTTTTTAATGCCTATTTTGTGTTTTATTGTAATGCTAAAAATCCATTTTCTGTAATTATGTCACCTTTTTACAAAACCCTAAACACAAATGTAAAAACTATATTCTCCAAAATGTACCTCTGTCTGTCAAAATCCAAAAATTGTCTCAAAGAAATGTTAACTTTGCCCAAAATTAAACTTTTTCACCAAAACACAGACACATGGACCATAGATTTAGACAGCACTTTTGCCACCTTGACAACAGTGTAGTCAAAGCAAAACACTGTTGCCAAAACAAAAATTTTGATGAATTGATGCAAACTACACAAGGGAAAAATACACAAGTCTGTATAAACTGTGAATGTAGAAGGACCACAATGCTGATAATCATAAGTTGATTCAGTAGATAATAAATGTGTTTTTAACGTCTATTCCACTCATCCCCAAAATTATACAATCAATAGAATGTGACAAAACTATTAAATAAAAAATACAAAAATATATGTTTTGCAAAATAATACAAAAAGTATGAGTTAATCTGCATCATGTCAGCACTCTTTGTCAAACCAAATGGCCATATCAACATCACATGCTATGTCATCCTTAGCAAGACACCATGGCAACTACCCCCCTGCTGTGGTTAATCCATCCCTGGAAGGACTTTTAAGGCTATGTCATTAAAACCCATCGCCATTGCCTGAAGAAGATTTTCCCATTCATAGGAATGTCTCTCAAAACAGTTAAGGCATTTTTCATAACACAGACTCACCTGTGCAGAAGACACTAAAACAATCAAAATCTTTCTCACATGTGTCAAAACATGCAAAGTCAGTCAATCACTTCAACACTGTGACCAAAGAATAAAAACCTTTCAGCACTGTTTAAAGACGTAGAAACTAAATGTTTTTATACTTTTATCAAAACCTTACTAAAAATATGTAGGCCTAATGTCGAGTAAAACATTTAAACACAAAATTGAAATATGAAGGATTTATTTAAAACTTTACACAATAAAATTGCTGAAACTGAGAAAACCAATAAGATACACAAAGAAAAAATATACAAACTTAGAATATAGCACCAACTACTTTACTAAAGTCACACTACATATATGTATATATTTATATATAACTCTAAAACTACTATTAAGTCAAAATATGAAATTTCTTAAGAGTCATCCTGTCTACATCACACCTGATGTCTTCCCTTCTGAAACACAGAGGGTAAAATCTTTTTGCATTCCACACCCAGCCTTGGCAAGCTTCAGTTGTGACATCCTCACAGCCAACAAATATTGCTTCTACTACAGAAATCTGATTATTCTATATAATCTGAGGCTGTCAATCATACACCTTCCACCTCCAAGCAAAGAAGAATTGGTTGAGGAATGGTGAAATGGTAGCAGGAACACCACTATCATTTCTTGGAGGGTTTCAAACCATTCCCTCAACAAGGTTTGAGGGGTGAAAACATATATCATCCAAAATTACCACATGAAGTGGTATGTTGGCTCTCACAATTACCCTTTCATTTTTGGGAAGGCATTGTACATCCTATCTAAGAACTGAAGAAGCCTGTCTGTGTTGCAGGGCCCAGTGGGTGCAGAATGGTGAATTACCCCATGTTTAGCAATAGTAGCACACATTGAGATGTTGCCCCCACAATAGCCTGGCATATCCACTATTGCCCTCTGACATTCCTGTCACGTCTCCTTACTTTATTCAGGTCAAATCCTGTGTCATCCACATACTCAAAATTGTGTGGTGTCTCAATGGCCTCCAACTCAAGTATTCTCTGTAAAACACAAAAAGTGTGTTCACATTAGAAACATTTGAATAGTGTAGCTTAGAAAACAGAGAAAATATATGAATATACTTACCTGTGTGTATAGGTGCCTAAGCTCTTTTACTCTCTCACTGTTCCTCTCAAATGGAACTTTGTGCAGCTGTTTTGCAGAAACAATATGTCTTTTCAGGACCCTGTCTAAGGTGGAGAAGCTCACAGAGGCAATGTTTTGAAAAATTCTATTGTCCTCCACAACAGCTCACTGGATCTCTTTTAGCCTAAATGCATTGTTTCTCTCACCATGTCCACAATTGCTATCTGCTGTGACAAAAGTGGCCCTCTCCCACCAGAAAGAGGCAATGGTACTATTCCGACAATACAAAGGTGATCAGTTTACCAATTGTTATACAGCGGTCACAGATTATACTATTTGGAATGTAATGAAGACAAAAAAGAGTCACAAAAAGGTTTGGGGATGGCCACCCTGTATACTTGAAAAAATTGACGGGAAAAAAAATAAGCATGTCTTTACAGACAGGAGTCCAAAACAGAACTGACCAACATGTTGAAAGCTGCTCTTTAAATTTTGCTGAATGTAGGAACAAGAACTGACGTGGCAGGAAGATGGGTTCTGAATACTGGATCTGACGTCATCAGAGGGTGCTGGAAGTGAAGTCAACAGGGGACAGACCAGTGGTGATGTCATTTAGAGGCAGCGTCTTTGGCTGGTCTGCTGAGGGACAAAAGGAGAAAGGATCAGGTGACAGCGCCAGCATCCGGTCTGAGTAAGAAATATCACAATTAAAGCTTGTTTCTATTTGTTTCAACTAAACCTCTTCTAAGAACAAGTTTTCTATTTGCGTTCTATTGAAGGGCAATTTACTAATAACACTGACAATATGTAATTGGCCTTGCTCTTTCATACATATTTGAAAAAAGTTTAAAGTGATTTGATTGAAAACACTAATGCAATGCTGGACAGTATTAAGGTGAGTGAGATATCTGTAGTTCTGACTGAAAAAAGTGCAAACTGTTTTGATGAGATGTCAGAGTCAGATGAGAAATGCGTCAACACAATGACAAAACATCTTTAGTAGTCAAGTATGTGAAGAAACAGTAACAGTGTGTTCAAAGACAATGAGAAACGCTAATATGAGTGGGGAAATGTGTTACAGATTTAAAAACTGCATTAATAGTAAGGAGAATGATATTCCTGATGTGAGAACTGCATCAAAGTGATCAATAAAAACCATAAGGTGTCGAATTTTCAGGTCTGCTCAAAGTAGCACTTAGTTTTTTACGATTATTTACAGTAATCAGAAGAGCACATATATCATGACATGCCTTCTCCATTGCCTGGAGTAGTGCCACACGCTCATGGGGTCTGCTTTCTTATGCTTTTCTCTACCATGCAGAAATGAATTCCTCTATTGGAGTTGGAAAAGGGGATTATGGAGGAAGGTACAGCACTACAAAACATGGGTTGTTGGTGAACCAGTTATGGACCAGAGCAGCATGGTGGAAACTTACATTATCCCAAATGAAAATGCTGCTCTGGTTCCTCTTCCTGTGGGAAGATGAAGATATTTTTGAGTTTGTCAAGGAATGTTAGCAAATGGAGAGTGTTATAGGGACCAAGTTGTGCATGGTGACCAATTTCAGTACATATGGTGACATTTCCACCATGCTTCCTAGGGACACTGACAATGGCATGGTTGTCAAGGTTAACTGTGGCACTTGTGTTTAGGGTTATAAAAAGAGTGTTTAGTAGATATGTAAATCTGTGTGTGGGAGAAAAATATGTCTAAGGTTGTGAAAAAGGTGTCATCAATAAGGCAACAGAGGTTAAGCTTTGCAGTATTGCATTTGGAGTGTAAGTTTTAATGCCCTAGCAGTTAAAGCACTGTAAAGCTAATCTTTTTCATTGTTGTTCATGTTTTCCAAAAACAATTTGTCATTTATTTATTTATTGTCAGATGTTCAGAGAATGCAATGTACTGAGATGCCTGTACAAGAGAATGTACTATACGTGAATTATGTGCATCACCACATGCCTAATAAAGATATATAGGGCTGCAAAAATGTACCTTGCGATAGATGGCAGCCCTGGTGTCCAAGGCCCAAGGCTGACACTTCTGTGTATATGGTTTTTATACTTGCATGTGTATGTACGGGCGGCACGGTGGCGCAGTGGGTAGCGATGCTGCCTCACAGTTGGGAGACCTGGGGACCTGGGTTCGCTTCCCGGGTCCTCCCTGTGTGGAGTTTGCATGTTCTCCCCGTGTCTGCGTGGGTTTCCTCCGGGTGCTCCGGATTCCTCCCACAGTCCAAAGACATGCAGGTTAGGTGGATTGGCGATTCTAAATTGGCCCGTGGGTGTGTTTGTGTGTGTCCTGTGGTGGGTTGGTGCCCTGCCCTGGATTGGTTCCTGCCTTGTGCCCTGTGTTGGCTGGGATTGGCTCCAGCAGACCCCTGTGACCCTGTGTTTGGATTCAGCGGGTTGGAAAATGGATGGATGGATGTGTATGTACAGGATTCAATATGTACACCAGCATTTTAATATAGCTGTACTCAAATATCTTTTTTTTCTAAGAGGCACACCGAATTCCTAGCCAAGTATTATGTTCCATCATTTCTACCATGTTCAGAAGGACGGTCCACTGTTTATTCTCACATTTGCATACAGTACATCATCACATCTGTGGAAATATACTGAATGAGCCTCCTTCCAGCAGTGTTATCTTTACATGCAGTTCACTCTGTCCATGTGCCTCTTCATGTGTTCTCCTTTCCCCACATCAAAATGCTGGCAGTGCATTTTGTATTCCAAGTTGTGTAAAACCATTGCAATGCAATTTCAAGTGAGTTTACACAGTAGACCCTAAAGAATACAATACAAAATACTGCTCTTAACATTTAAAGCTCTCCACAACCTCACTGATCTCCTACAGATCTACACTCCCTCTCACTCACTCAAATTCTCATCTGCAGCTCTACTTTCTGTACCGCACATCAAACTCAGTTCTATGGGAGCTCAAGCATCCTCTCCTGCTCCTCAACTCTGGTATTCTCTTCCCTCTCCCATACGTCAGCTCGATTCAATAGCACATTTTAAAACCGCCCTCAAAACTTATCTTTTCAAACTGGCATACCAATTGTGAATTTTGCACTGTTATTGTCAGTTATCTTTGTTTGTTTGCTAATTATTTCTTTTTGATTTATCATTCTCTTGTTTCAATTTTACTAATGTTGTTTAATTTTATTGTAAGGTGACCTTGAGTGCTAAGATTATAAAACGGGATTTTCTAATGACCAAATATAACCAAAACAATTGTTCAGCCTTACCTATGAAATGTAATCCCCCAGAATCTGGTTTGGAGCGTACAGCGGTTTGTACAATCCCAAGCAGCACATTATTCATTACTTCACTGCACAGCAGTGCCACTCGCAATATGGCGGCGATGTTGACGTACGATGCTGCTGGTCATGCGGCGTCTAGTAATTCTATGTCTATGTTCTGCTGAGGGAGCAGAGGCTGTTGGGGTCAAAGGATGTCAGCGTGGCTTTTAAAAAGGGGCCGGTGACCTAAAGCAAAAAAAAAAAAAATTTGTAATTTGTGTTTCAAGTTCCTGTCTCTCTGCCTGCCTTCTGTTGGGTTACCTGTACTTATTCGTTTTGTCCTGGATCGTTTCATGGTTGGGGTCTGGATTGTCTGCCATCTGCCTATGTACATGAGAACTGTAAGTGGATTCATTGCTATCCTGCGAAGAAAGGAGTGCTCCTGAACCCGTCCACCCATCTTCACCATTTCAGGAACTACCGGTAGGACTATCTTTACATTCCCATTCAACATGCAGATCTCTGGACTATCTATTTTCATCATTACATTTCATCCGTTGCCGTTTTTCATGGACTTTATTGTGTGTGTTTTGTTGGTGCTTTGTTGTATTTAATGTATGATCGCCGTAAGGGGAACAGGGGTGGTATCATTGTTTTCATTTGGTTTCATTACATCCTTTATTTGCTGTTTGTTTACTGGTTTGCTTTGTTTTTGTCTCTGTTTGTGAGTGCATGAGGGTTGGGTCAAGGCTGGGTGTGTCCCTGGAATCTCCATCTTAAAAATAAATAAATCGCCGTCTTCTTGACGGTGTGAATCTTAGTGGCACTGGACCACTACAGCGTTATTCATTTCTCCTTTCTACTGATTGACTACTGCCCTGTGACGCATCTCCAGCCGAGTGTTCTCGTGTTTTCCATTTTGTTCTTCTTAATCCTTAAACCGCCGCAACTAGCTATAGTCGTTTCCCAGTGCCATTTGCCAGCACATAGGAGCAGAGTATATTTGGCGACGTACATTCATTGAACGCCACAACCAGCTATTGTTGGTTCCCAGTGCAATTTACCAGCACACCGGAGCTGATCAGTCAGTGCCGTACATTCGTTGAGCAGCCAGCTCATGACCACTGCCGGCCCCTGCAGCACTGCAGCCTCACTGTCTCTGGGATTGAGCTGCTGCACTAGACTAGCCTGCCAGTGTCAGTGTTTACCTCTGTGTGCTAGCTTGCATACAGTTCAGTGTGCGCAGTTGGCTCAGTGATTTACTGAATTTCATCAATGGCGTCAGTTGCGCCTTGTACATATCCTTCCAGTAGTTTTTAAAATAGTTATTACAGTTCATTGGCAGTGTGTAAAATGATCAGTGTTGCAGTAATTGTGATGCTCTTTGGATGAAAAAAAATGTGTTCCATTAAAATTTCACTTTTTCTTTGTGAATTGTGATGTTTACTTAAATAGCTCAGCAAAAAAGTATTTGGTGTCCACGGATGCATTAACCCCAAGTATGTGGCAGTTTAAGGGTTAAAGCCCCAAGATGCCATCGAAACGCCCTGCACCTTCTAAAGCTTCTGGCAATGAAAACGCACTTGCATGAATTACAGTACATATAGCAGTAACATCAGTATTTTACATTCTAGCATTGCGAGTGACATATCAGTACAGTGCTGTACAGTATATGGGTTTACCTTTACATTCTATTTTTTTAGGTAATGTAGTAAGCTGAGTTTGAAATTAAATTAAAGTGTTTTGGGGGCATATTTAGGGTTTAGGGTTTAGGAACGTAACCCCTGCAAATTTCGAAGGTGTACTGTATTCTTTTTTTCAGCTAACTCAAATAACTGCAGCACCAACAGTTTTTAGATTAGCATGTGATCTTTTTTATTACGTGTAGTACAGAACATGAGTGATTACAAGTGATATTTTTCCTGTGATTATTGTATAGTTGTCTGGAGGAGTTAGACAGCAATTCACATTTAGTTAGCAACATATGATTTTTTCTAAAAGGCACCTGATTCATTTGCTCCTTTGCCAACATATTCCATGAGAAGTGTAAGTATGGCTGTAATTTTTATAATCTATTTATATGGAAAAATATTAATGTTTACTTCATTTATTATTTTATATGTCACTTTAAAATATTTGTGGGAACCCAGATGTCCGAAATCCAGCAATTAACACACCAGCTTTCTAGGAGGTATGTGAACTCCAGTAGATGATCTTACATGGTGTCAAACACCAGTTGAATTGTATATATCACACTTAATGGAATTTTGACACATTATTTCTTTAAAATCCAGAGGCAGAATGGCTAATAATGCTGACAGTTGTTGTTCCTGAAAATGAAGTAGTGCAACAGAAGAGCATTTTCTATGACATCATATCTGTAAGTTCAGAACATAACAGAAGAAATGTTCAGACCAGTTCTCCTGCAGCTGTAGATTATTTATTGTCAAAATTACTTATATTTCAAAGTTCCCAATTACACAGTTTTGCTGAGAAACACAAGGTGCTAAAAGCTGGAAAGCCCTTTCCTGCCACAAGTCGCTTTTTTACTTTAGCACAAGAATCTGATGAGTACTGTCAGCTTGTTCAAGTTGGAGGCCGATTGTAGCTCATTAAAGAGATCGAGCTTCCAGAAAATGATCCTGTTATTTTAGGTCCTCACCATCCAATAACTAAATGCTTTATTCAAGAATATGATGCTAAACCTTGTCATCCACTTCCTAAGATAGTATTTGACAAATTAGGAGAAACATATGGATCCTAAGAGGCAGAGAAGGAATTATTCCACCATATTTGCAATGATTACCATAAGTGGAAGGCAAAACTCCTTTTCCCTAAAAGTACTGACCCGCCTCCAGCAAGACTGAAGCTTCACAAAACCTGCCTTTTTCAGCACTGGAATGGATTGCTTTGGACCATTCTAATTTAAAATACTTAGGCACTATGAAAACGGTAGGGCATCATCTTCAAGCGCCTCACTACCCAATGGATTTTCTGACTAGTGTTAACGCTGATTCTTCCCTAATGGAATTCAGAAGGTTCATAGCCCAATGGGACACATCCTATGAGGTACTGTCTGACAAAGGCACAAAATTCCATAGTTGATAGAGGGAGTTAAGAGAAGCATATGCCACCCTCAGTCCAAACCTTCAGAAACAGATGGCAAATCAGAAAATCATTATTCATTTCAACCCACTAGGAGCATCACATTTTGGTGGTGCATGGGTTAAAATAACTAAGGTCTTTGAATCATGCCCTTTACACCACAGTATATTCAGTTATATGCGGGGAAATACTTAAAACTGTCCACATAGAAATAGATGGAATCCTGAACAACAAGCCTCTAGGATTTGTGTCCCCCAAATCTGGCTGACTTGAACCCAGTTACACCCAGTTTGCTGCTTATGGCACAGCCTGATAGTTTCCTGCCACAGGTTGTATATCCTGCTGAAGTGCTAATAGGGCAGCGAAGGTGAAGACAGAGTCAAGTGCTCACTGACCAATTCTGGTCAATTTTTTTCAGGTATTATTTACTCAACTTTCAGACCAGACAAAGGTTGCATAGAAATCTAAAGATCTCTCAATGAGAATGGTAGTCATGTTCATTGATCTTCATCTTCCCCGAGTGCTCTGGATAACAGGACAAATTATCAGAACCTTTCCTGGCTCATCTAGCCATGTGAGAGCTGTGGAGATATAGGTGAAGGACAAACTCTATACCAGTCCTGTTGCTTGCCTTTTTGCCTTTCCAGAACTTCCACTTCAGGACTTGGATTATAATAAACCACCAGCTTAATTTCTCTGCTTTCTAAAGTCAATAGCAAATATGCAAATTTTCAGATATCTTAAATTGACCTTTCATGCATTTTAAGATATCTCAAAATCATTTCCTGTAAAACTGCATTTCAATGGGACTTCTTGTTTATTATAAGACAAGGGGGCTCCGCCCCCTGCTCGCTTTGCTCGCCTACCCCCAGCGTTTTGAACCCGTGCCCGCTGGGCAGCCACGTGTGAGGATGACGCATGTTTAATACGGAGCGTTCGCCCGTGTCACTCTGGGGCCCCCCACTGTTAAAATGGAGCTCCGTCCATACTATTATGCGGTGCATTGTGGAGTACGGGTCCGCCTGCGCTGTGTGGTGTGGACGTTTAAGTGTCGTTGTTTCTGCCTTTATATTCTGTATCTCGGTGTGTATGTGTTTCGTGCCTAGGTTTTTTTGAAGCTGTTGCATTTCAGTTTTCATCATCTGTAACTCGCTCTCCATGTGTTTGTCCCCGTTCTTTAATCCCTTTATAAAGTTTTACTTCGTTTCCAGCAGCTCCTTGTATGACTGTATGTGAATGTGTGCTTTTCTACTTTTATTTTACTATTTTTATTTATTGATCACTTTCCAGACAGAAGAGCAGCTTCAGCGACAGACAGATTGAGGAGATCGTTCCTCCCCCAAACTATGTGACTCTTCAATTCCACGCGGGGGGGTAAATGTTAACATTTAACATTATTATACAAAGTTACTGTCTGTTTTTCACCTGCATTATTATCTTTCTTTAATCTAATATTATTTATTGTATCAGTATGCTGCTGCTGGAGAATGTGAATTTCCCATTGGGATTAATAAAGTATCTATCTATCTATCTATCTATCTATCTATCTATCTATCTATCTATCTATCTATCTATCTATCTATCTATCTATCTATCTATCTATCTATCTATCTATCTATCTATCTATCTATCTATCTATCTATCTATCTATCTACTCTGTGTTTTATTTCTGACCTCGCTTTATCCTGCTTGCGGCATGTCAGACGGTTCGTAGTCTTTCTCGTTTTACTCTGGGCAGGGGGGCTTTGTTCTGTAACCTGCTCTCTATGTGTTTGTCCCTGTTCTTTAACCTCTTTATGACGTTTTACTTTGTTTCCTACTCTGACGGTTCGTAGTCTCTCCCATTTTGCTCTTATACAAAGTTACTGTCTGTTTTTCACCTGCATTATTATCTTTCTTTAATTTAATATTATTTATTGTATCAGTATGCTGCTGCTGGAGAATGTGAATTTCCTTCTGACCTCGCTTTATCCTGCTTACGGCATGTCAGACGGTTCGTAGTCTTTCTCGTTTTACTCTGGGCAGGGGGGCTAGGGGCGCATTGCCTCATTTTTTATTTCTGTTAGTGGAGGGGGGCTTTGTGTGTCGTGGGTCTGAATTCTCCTTTTTGTGTACGTCCCGTTTCGTGTGCTATGTCCGTAGTCTGTCCCGTTTCGTGTGCAATGGGCTTTGTGTGGCGCTTGCGTCTGACTCCTTTTTTTTTGTGTGCTAGGGGCGCGTTGCCTCATGTTTTATTTGTGTTAGTGGAGGGGGGCATTGTGTGTGGTGGGTCTGAATCCTCTTTTTTGTGTGCATACCGTTTCGTGTGCTATGTGGCGCTTGCGTCTGACTCCTTTGTTTTTGGTGTGCTAGGGGCGCGTTGCCTCATTTCTTATTTCTGTTAGTGGAGTGGGGCTTTGTGTGTCGTGTGTCTGAAGCCTCTTTTTTGTGTGCGTCCCGTTTTGTGTGCTATGGGGTTCGTGTGGCGCTGTGTTGTCGCTTGCGTCTGACTCCTTTGTTTTTGGTGCGCTAGGGGCGCGTTGCCTCATTTCTTATTTCTGTTAGTGGAGGGGGGCTTTGTGTGTCGTGGGTCTGAAGCCTCTTTTTTGTGTGCGTCCCGTTTCGTGTGCTATGGGCTTCGTGTGGCGCTGTGTGCCAAGGGTTTGTGTGGCGCCTGCGTCTGACTCCTTTTTTTTGTGTGCTATGGGCCCGGCGCCTCATTTCTTATTTTCCGTTGCTTGGAGGGGGGCTTTGTGTGGCGCCTGCGCACTACGTCTTTTGCGTCCACGGCCCATGTCCCTGCGTCCATATCCGGTTTACCATTCTCGTTTAGTAATATCGATAACTTAAAATGTATTTGAGATATCTTGAAATGAGCAGGAAGTGATATTGAGATATCTTGTAGCCGTCAGGGGCCGCTAAGATTCACACCGTCCAGGCTGACGGTGATTTATTTATTTTAATATAAGAGATCCCAGGAACGTCCCCAGCCTTGGACTGACCCACACACACTCACAACAGAGACCAATAAAACACACTGGGAAAGGCAAACAATTAAAAGTATAATGAAACACAATTAACTAAATGAAAACAGTAATACCACCCCTGACCCCTTCGGCGATATTACATTTAACATATATACACACAAACACCACACAGCAAAGTCCATGAAAACCAATCTGGATGAAAAAATGGGAAGTGACGAAATTAAGCTCAGCGATCTGTAGGTTGAAAGGGTGAAGGAAAAACACAGTCCTACCGGTAGTTACTGAAAGGATGAAATCAGATGGATGGTTCAGGACTGCGGTGGGTTGGCACCCTGCCTGGGATTGGTTCCTGCCTTGTGCCCTGTGTTGGCTGGGATTGGCTCCAGCAGACCCCCGTGACCCTGTGTTCAGATTCAGCGAGTTGGAAAATGGATGGATGGATGGTTCAGGAGTGCTCCACTCTTCCGGAAAACCAATGAATCCAACACAGTCCTCAGTGCATAGGTAGACAGACGATCCAGACCCCAACAAACAAATACAGTCCATGACACAATGATTAATTAGAGTTCCAATAACAGCAGGCAGCACGACAGATGAACGCGACACACAACGCACCAAACAAAACAAACTTTTTTTCCTTTTGCCCTCTGCCCTCTTTTAAACCTCCTTTGACCACCTTTGACCCCAGCAGCCCCTGCAAGGACTGCTGGGAGATGCAGTTATTATAAAGTAGCACTGCTACAATCTGAAAATGTATTTGAGATATCTGAAAATGGACAGGAAGCTGTTTTGAGATATCTGGAAATGTATTTCAGATATCTTTAATTGTATTGTAGATATCTGAAAATGCTATTGAGATATCTTGAAATAATTGAGTGTCTTTTTAAAGATATCTTAAAATGCATTTTAGATATCTTGAAATACAAGTTGAGATACATTGTTAGATATCTGAAATGGATCAGAGACCCATTTTAAGATATCATGAAATTAATTTTAGATATCTAAAAATGTATTTTAAATATCTTAAACAACAGTGAATTTTAAGTTATCTTAAATGCTTTTTGAGATATCTTAATTATATTTCGAGAAAATAACTTCCCACTCATTTTAAGATATCTCAAATTCAGGTATGCCATCATATTTCAAACTCCATCTATATTATATATGAACAAGAAATTGAAATTTAAGATGATATATTATACCACTTAATGATAAAAATGCACTCAAATGTATGGTATGAGCTAAAACACAGAGGGACTATAACTAATTGATCGGAGCATCAGATTTGACCGCTCTGCAATTTTAGTATGGACAGAAATCTCTTGATACATGTATGATATTATTATTATCACACTAATACAACAAGAACAAAAGTGCAGCCTAAAGTGTTGTTTAAATAAATGCATCCATTATAGCAAAGAGAGATAAAACTGACAGGTCATTAGACTGGGGCCTTCCCCCATGTGTGCTCTGTCATGGTTAGACACAACACGTGTTTTGATGCTCGCTTCGTTCGGCAACCCCCGAGAGTAGGTGCTGGGTGCCCGCTATTTCGCAGCTCAGCTGTTCAAAGGTCTTCGGGGAGCTCCTCCATTACTGAAAGCGATTGTTTTTAAAGAGTTGGTATGTAGAAGAGTATGCAGGGCACGGGAGGAAGACGGTTTGGTCCTTAGTTATTAGAGATAGAAAATCATTTACTTGAGTATTTTACTACAACTGTCTATTTTACATTTTTTCCAATTGCTAAAACACATTTCTTGAAACCTCTGCACATTTTCTCAAAACCTTTAAAACAAATCAGAAAATTCAAACTACATTCACAAAACCTCAGACTTTCCTATCAAAACCAAACTATCACCTCAAAACCAGTAATTCTGTGTTCAAATATGTGTTCATATCATACACACAGCAAGTATAAATATATTCACCACAGAGCATTTGTTAGACACTACATAAAATAATGTATGACACAGCATCCAGGGCATGTAGGTAACAGAGAATATTTATTGTAAATGCAATTAGCAAAAAATGATCACAGGCAAAGTGATATCTACATTTGGTCGTGCTTCATAACAAAAAATAGAAAAAACAAACCTAAATGATAAGTAAATTACTGCACAATCCCTGTCATAGAGATTTATTTTCCAACATCATGTCACAGGGAATATTTTCCCTTGCCAGGCAATTGGGGAAAATCCCTCTGGTGTGCCAAATCCAGCCTTGACAAGACTTCACTGTTACATCATCACAGGCATGTTCCATTGCCTCCAATAAAGCAAAGAATTGTACTGGAAGCATCAGTGCTGAAAGTGTTTGTAGGTTACACTTACTTGCACATACTGACATCTTACAGTTTTTCTGTATTGCTTAAACACATTTCCTAAAATCTCCTCTCCTTTTCTCAAAACACTATAAGCACAAACCCTAAAATTCAAGCTACACTCACAAAAACTTTGACTCGTCTTGTAAAATCAAACTATGTTCTCAAAACTATATTATCTTTGCTCAACAAACACTGCTTTCAGATCATGCATCAAGTCAGTCGGTACATAAACACTACTGAGAAGTCATTATACACTACAGCAAAAAAACGAAAAAACTGTATTCTGGGCATACGGCTCCAGGAGAAATGTTTATTTACAATACAGTAAATGCATTTTGCATCTCCAAAAAAAACAAAAAAGATTTCATAACTCAGTGGATTCACCATTTACACTACATAAAATAAAATGAAGTATGAGAAAAGATAGAATTTTACATACTGTAAATGAAAAGTACACTACAGTCTACAGTCTATAATGCACTGTAAATGGTACAAAATCAAAGGACTGTAAACAAGTGATTGGTCATTGGACTTCCTCACATCTTTGGGCTTGGTAAGGCCACAGCACTTCATCAACATCACATACTATATTCTCCCTTGCCAGGCAATCAGGGAAGAAGCCTCTTATGTGCCGAATCCACCCTTGACACAACTCCACACCTATGTCACCACAGGCCCATTCCATGGCCTGTAGGAGATTTACCCTGGTGTAGGGTTGTCTGTCATACACCTTCCACCGCCATGTACGGAAAAACTCCTCTATTGGGTTGAGGAGAGGGGAGTACGGTGGCAGGTACATGTTGATAAATTGCTTGTTGATGTTATACCATTCTTTTATCTGTTCAGCACGGTGAAAACTGACATTGTCTCAAATTATAACATAACTATAAGATGCTGGGTGTTATATGACCACAGTGTGACATGATCTTGTAGAACCACACAGTTGCTTATGGCAGAACATATAGTCACATTGCCACCACGCTGGCCAGGGACTTCAACAATGGCCCACTGACCAATTATGTTCCAGCCTCTCCTTCTCCTTTTTGTGAGATTGAACCCTGCTTCATCCACCAAAACAAATTCATGGGGTCTGTCCATGGAATCCAATTCAAACATTCTCTATATGTAGAAATAGATTTAGTTTTGTAAGTGCTACAGAAAGGCAGACCTATGCTGTAGAGTGCACTATATGTACTCTTGATTTGCATACATTGTACATATTGTGATGTCATTGAGCTTCACAGTAGCATGAATACAGTAATATTACTGTATACTGTAAACAATCTGGACTACTGTAAATGTGTCTGAATGTATGCTTACTTGCACATACTGAAATCGCAGCCCTTTGACCCTTTTTGAGTTGCGCTCAATGGGTACTCTGTATGCTTGCTTCATGCGCACCCTGTTGCTTTGGAGGACACGGTCGATGGTGGAAAGGCTGACACTGTTGATTCCTTCAAAATCGGTGTTGTCTTCAATAACTTGTTGCTGTATTGCTCGCAGTCTAATGTTACTGTTTTGCTGGACCATGTCAACTATATTGGCCTCTTGCTGCTGATTGAACATAGTTTTCCTTCCACCCTCCTGTGGCAGGCAGTCTTGCAATTCTACAAAAAGTGAAAATGCAATTACAAAAGTATTCATGCAGTACAATATAAACATTGATGGACTTTCCTCCAAGTCTACTGAAACATCTGCATACAGTAGTACTGTGAACTTCCATCCATCCATTTTCCAACCCGCTGAATCCGAACACAGGGTCACGGGGGTCTGCTGGAGCCAATCCCAGCCAACACAGGGCACAAGGCAGGAACCAATCCCGGGCAGGGTGCCAACCCACCGCAGGACACACACAAACACACCCACACACCAATCACACACTAGGGCCAATTTAGAATCGCCAATCCACCTAACCTGCATGTCTTTGGACTGTGGGAGGAAACCCACGCAAACACGGGGAGAACATACAAACTCCATGCAGGGAGGACCCGGGAAGCGAACCCGGGTCCCCAGGTCTCCCAACTGCGAGGCAGCAGCGCTACCCACTGCGCCACCATGCCGCCCACTGTGAACTTTCAAAGACAAAAAAACAGTTATACTATACCTGTTCTCTTGTCTGAATCTGCGGACTATGGTGGACACAGAGAGTCTGCTGACGTTGGGTTGTACCCTTTGTCCCGGTCTATGACAGCAGCTCACATTTTATCAGAAATTACCCTACTACTCATTGTCTTGATCTTCCTCACTCCCCTCTTCCTCCTCCTTGTCCCCCTCCTCTTCCACCTCTTACACACTCTTGTCCTCTGCATCTGTGATTGTTTCTGTCCATTGTTGATATGAACCTTCAACAACCTGTGTGCACTCTGAACTGGCTTATATTGGTTGTGTCACATCATTTGAAACAAGTGTTATCAATTCTGAGTCATAGTGTTTAATTTATGACAACTGTGCTTTATTTGTGTTTACCTTGTGCTACTCGGGGTTACCATTATGCACCACAAGTGCAATGTAGTGCAAAATGTGTTTTATTGCATGAGAATGTGTTTTGCAAAGAGTCAATGAGATCTGCAAATTGTGTTTCACTAGGTGGTTTAGTTTAGTGTTTTAGCAATTCATAAAAACTGTGGATATTTGACTCTTGCAGAGTTGCACTCAAAGGGTACTCTGTACACCTGTTTCATGCTAAGTCTGTTGTGTTGGAGGACACGGTCAATAGTTGACAGAGACACACTGTTGATTCCATCAAAGTTGACATAGTCTTCAATCACTCTCTGCTGGATTTCACAGAGTCGGATAGCATTATTTTGAAGCACCATGTCAACAGTGAGTGCTTCTTGTTGTTAGGAGAAAAGAGTGGTCCTTTCACCCTCATTTCATTGTGCTTCAATTCTACAGAGGGGATGATGTACTTACAAACGTATACAGCCAGTAGAAACAGTATTCTAACAAACATTACAGTACTTACAGTATAGTATACTGTATGTCAAATGTTGTACAGCATGGAACAATTACCTGTTCTCTTCTTTAAATGTCCTGATGATGCCGACCACAGAGAACCTGCTCGAATTGGGTTGGACTCTTTGTCCAGCTTCCCTCATTGTCATCACATGAACAAGGACATGGTGTACAACAGTTACCTGAATTTCATCACTGATGACTGTTCTTTGTCTTCCTCATCCCCTCCCTCCTCGTCCACCACCTCTCACACAAACTCTTCCTCCTCTGCCTCTCTGTGAGTTTCTGTCCATTGTAGATGGATGCACATGTGCTACCTGTGCACTCTGAACTGACTTTTATCCTGCCTAATTGGTCATTAGAAACATGTGTATTCAATTTTGATTTGTTGTGTGCTAGAGATGTGTCGGATTTGTGTTCACATTTTGCCGCCATTGTGGAATGTGTTTAGTGACTGGGAATGTGTTTAAGGTTTAGAAAAAAGAGTGGATGAGTTTTGTAAATTGTGTCTAAGTACCTGAACAGTGTTTGAGGTTTTGGCAAAAAGAGTATTTGGTTCGAAAAATGAGTTGAGGCCACTGAGAATGTGGTTCAGAGAATGGGGTTTAGTGTTTTAGCAACTGAGAAAAACTGTAATAAAATGTTTGTTTGACAAAAAGAAGGCAGTCTGGATTATTTTCAGTATGTAAGAACTTTAAATGACTATATAAAAATAAGGAAAGATCCTATATTTATGTTTGATACTTAAGTACATGTAAATTGTATACTTTAAACTTCTGCTTGATTAGTTTTCTCATGGGCAACTTTTACTTAAGTCATTTTCAAGAAAGGTGTGTCTACTTTTACTTAAGTATCCTGGATTAGAAGATCCTCAATTTTTAAAACTGCAGACTGCTTAAATTATTTGTATTTTTTTTGGCTCAAATGAAGCAGATTGAACTGAATTTACAGGACTCTTAAAAACAATTTAACTATCAATTAAATTCACATTGGAAGTATTTCTCTTTCATACATTCTTTTTGTATTGAACTAGTAATTTATAACCTTAAGGCATCTGTTTCAATTAGTTTTTTTAACTTGAGAACATAAAATAAATACGGATCAAAGCTGTTTCAATTAGTTTATAGCTTGGGAAAGGAAAGCAGTGCCATGTATGTAGAAATATCAAAGACCTTGAGCATAGTCATCCATTATAAAAACAGCCAGCCAATCAAATGTGTGCAATGTCAAATGTCCCAAAGCCTCACATGAAAATTTTAACACAAATATAGCTCATCTAAGAGACCAAGTGGCAACCACACAAGGCAGCAATGACATACAATGCAATGTCAGAAATCAAGACATATGTGACCATTTCATCTGGACATCGGAGAATGTAAACTATGAACAACATTGATCACTAAATCAAAATCCTGCCCAGAACAGCACCCACTCCTGATGTTGCAAATTTTTCAGTATGCTTTTCTAATACTATATACATTCAGACTTTGCTATCTGTTTCATTTTCTATTATTCTATTTATACTTATTTATATCTATAATTTAATAAATACCATGTTGTTTTTACATTTAAATACTTTGTCTTTATTTCCTTAATTTTTTAAATAAATATTAGCAGACCTAGTGTGGGAAGATTGCCACTTTCTTGCCCATAGGGTTTACTAGGCTGAGAGTGAGAGGTCGCTCCTTTATATTTAGAACAAGTACGGTAGAAATAAGACTTCTTTAGAAAGTGGCCCAATAACTAAAGTAATTGAGCTTTTGTGTGTCATGAGGACACCCATATGATTGTTAGTGCTGGAGATAGTGAATCCTTATACAGAGTACTAAGAGAGACAGACATTTGGCATCACTCTTATACATATTGTAAAGTAAGCACACAGACACAGCATTAAGGGTTGGGGATCCATCCCCGTATAGTGAAATTCGGTCAAGGTTGTTCAGTGATTTCACAACTATACACATTTACAAGACAAGTTCTGGTGGTTAGATGGGCGTATTTATGGAGGAGGGGATGGAGGAAAGGATGCTGGGAGGAGCGGGGAATCCTGGGATGATGGTGACATTATCAGGAAGGGACAGCACGCGACTGAGGAATGCGGAAGTAGCCCAGCCGTCTGAATGGAAGGCTGGAGGTGAATTCATGGTACCGGGCTCTTTTGTGGTTCGTCTTTCCTGAGAGAGAAAAGAGAGTGTGGTTAGTACACTGTTCCACTCCCCTGTCTTGCGGGTTCATGTGGCACATTGGGTCCTTTGACTGCCCTCTAATCGAGCATGTGTGACAGTACTTATGTGAAGGGGGTTCTATGTGGAAAATGGTGGTTCAAATGGCAACTGGCATTACCCAAGACTTTATTTGGATGGGATCTCTATGAGTATGTGTGTGTATGTGTGTGTGTGTGTGTGTGTGTGTGTTGTAGGAGGCATACAGGATGGACAAGCATCCTGGCAGGAAGTTGGGAAGAACCCTTACCTGGACAGGAGACCCCAAGAATACAGAAAGGCATCCCAGCCAAGACAGAGAAGGTGGTCGCACCTGGATAAGGCTGCCCTAAGGAATGGATGGACATCCCAGCTGGAGAAGATACCCTACCCAGGTGAGAGGTACTGGGCAAATGGACAGGTGTCACGGCCAGACATGATTTCAGTACCTTCTCTGGCCAGGATAAAAGCAGAGGACAGGGATATTCCCTTATGGCAGCAACCCTCGAAATCAGCACCCATTCAGGAATCAGCAGGGAATGCCAGGAATTGTAGTCAGGTAGCACAGCCCTGCTGGGGTCTAGACATGCTGCAAGGAGGCACTGCAGGGAGAGCTGCTCTGTGCTATATTGGACTTCCGTATGACTTGGAAGTACTCCCGGGTTTTCAATAAAAAGGACTACACTTCCTTATCCAGGTGAGTCAGAGCTGGTAGGACTGACAGAAACACTCAACTGGAGAAGGGTAATGTTGCGGTGAGAGGAATTGTGGAGAGGTGATTGGAAGAGAGAAAATATGTGCTTGTGTTACTTTGAAGAGGTATTTTTTAATAAAAACCATACCTTATTTGAACTTGGGACTCTGTGTGTGTTCATGTTGGGGTTTGGGGTCGCTAATGCTCCTGTTTCCATCACAGTGTTAATTTTCCAGCTGGGGTGTAAATGAACCTAGAAATCATACCTGGTACATCTCACAAATTCCACGATAATACATCTAGGATTACTGTTGGGTATTTTATACAGCTGTCCAGGAGACCTGCATCTGCAACATCACATCTGAGCATTTAAAAATAAGAGACTGACTCACTTGAAGAAATGGGTGGGTTATCGTGATATTTTCCTCTACTTACCCTTTACCCGTTTTCTTCAGGGATAAGTGTGCTCATGAGGTTCATTACTGGGTTGGTCTACTTTTGCACCTTAACATTAATACACATACCTACATATACGCATACACACAGACCCTAACCACAAAAGTACCATATGAAAGATGTATACACATGCACGTTATTCCCTAGCACTTTACAATACAATACAGTTTATTTTTGTATATCACAAAATCACACAAGGAGTGCCGCAATGGGCTTTAACAGGCCCTGCCTTTTGACAGCCCCCCAGCCTTGACTCTCTAAGAAGACAAGGAAAAATTCCCAAAAAAAAACCTTGTAGGGAAACAATGGAAGAAACCTTGGGAAAGGCAGCTCAAAGAAAGACCCCTTTCCAGGTAGGTTGAGCGTGCAGTGCGTGTTAAAAAAAGGGGATAAATACAATACAATACACAGAACAGAAAACAAGTAATCCTCAATATAATATAATAGCACAATAGAAATATTACAAGTATAGAGCAGAATTCAACAGTAGATAATAAGATTCGGATTTGTTCACAGTCCCTGGAGACCTCGGCCATCAAGCTGCCCTCCCCTATTTGCCATTCCACAGCTGAGTCAGCACTGGGCTAGCTAATATGATGAAAAGGACCCCTCTAACTGACAATTCCTGCAATCCTCTATCAGAGATGACTTTACAAGCAAAACAACTTGGCAGTAGGGCAGTGGCACCAAGTGCCACATTTCAATGCTGAGAAGAAAAACAGAATAGGTGAGGTTAGTAACAAATTATAACTATCATATTACTTATGTTTTAGTGCTAATGATTAACAACAGAGATGCAGTATGCACAGTTAATCAGCAGGGGCCTCATGTATAACGCCGTGCGTAGAACTCACACTATAACATGGCGTAAGCACAAAAGCGGGATTGTGCGTACGCACAGAAAAATCCAGATGCAGGAATCTGTGCGCACGCATACTTTCACGTTCTTCCACTACATAAATCCCGATTTGCATGAAAAGTAACGCACGTGCACGCGCCTTCTGTCCCGCCCCAACTCCTCCCAGAATTACGCCTCTTTGAATACGCAAATCAATATAAATAGCCTTCTGTGAAAAGACAATGGGAAAAGCACGGGAGAAAATATAAGAATTTCAGCGAATACCAAGTGGAGGCAAATGAAAAACGTACTATTTGTTGGTTTAAACAGTGGTATAATCAACAAAAGGAAGCTGATCGAGTGACAGTGTCGGAGAAACTCGAAGGCTCAACTTCACAAAGTCGCACAGTGCCCGAAATAAAAAAGAAATCACATATCTAAGTCGCTGTGAAAAGGCGAGTTGTAGCCCACCGTCTGAGTGTCATATGAAAGCTTATTAGGGTACAAACAAAAAACATAGGCACACAGTGGGAAAAAAGCACGAAATGTCAACTTTAATCTCGAAATTTCCACTTTAATCACGTTGTTTATTTTGCCATTAAAGTAGAACATCATAAACTTCATCTTAAAATCGTTTATTTTACTAGTTTCTCAAGTAGCATGTTAAATGCTTTTTTCTGTGTTTGATCTTCTATGTGCTGTGTGTGTGAATCACTACGTGCTTCCGTTCTTTCTCTTTCTCCGACAGGGCACAGAATGCATTACATTCGACATATTACAGCTCTCTGAATAATTAAAATACTGAGATGTATACGTGATATCATTTTCATGATGATAGGAATGAAAGCATGTTATTAAACATGGGAACACAGTGGCGCAGTGATTGTTCATATCTCACGCAAGAGGCTTGCTGCACCATGTGCGACCTTCGATGAAATAATTTATTACAGAAGTACTGTCTCTTTCAAACCTCCAATTCCTGTCCATACTTTTCTTTCTCCAATCGCCACACAATCAGCTCTGTAATAGACGTTAAGCCATTTGTAAGCTTAGAACGCCGATTCTTCAAAACTTTTAAGGAACATTGAAATATCTTCGTAGTACATGTTTAATTATTCTATTCGTCTATCCTTCCAGTGTCACGTCAGCACCAGCAAGAATACAGCGCAAGGCAGGAGCTATCCTTGAACCAGCTATACGCTGCGGCACCGTGTCCTCACATGTTTATTTATTAACAATACAGATTATTTAAATGAAGTTAAAGTTTTATCTGTATACTGTAAGCAACATATTTTGCTGCATTTCATCTTAAAAATGATATTGTCATCATACGCGCTTTATAAAGTAGCGCAGGTTGTGCAATATTATAACTGTAGTGCAAGTTTACAGTGAGGTGATTGAGTGCGTTTATAGTTCTTGGGATGAAACTGTTTCTGAAACGCAAGGTCCGTACAGGAAAGGCTTTGACGCTTTTTGCCGTGGTTGAGGTAGTGTGTACTTGAAACTATATACCGATAATTCTCTTTCCGATCATCTGCTGCTGTGATTCACACTCAGATACAGTGATATAAATACTCCGAGTGGTGCAGTGAGAGTAATATGGAAAAAGATGATCCGCAGTGGCAACCCTTAACGGGAACAGCAAAAAGAAGAACAAGATGCAGTGAGCGTAACAACGCTAAAGCAGTTATGGTATTTGGAATACTATGGCTATTCCCTGGCCCATTATATTGCAGCAGGTTAATTACAATCAGATGCATTACACTAATAAACAATATGCAGTTAATTTCAGTGTATTTATAAAGCCGCGTCAGGAATGTGGAGCTAAGAAAGAAAGGATGAGCACACAGGAACAGTAGTTTGACCATTCTGTGGACCATTATATTGTTACAGGTTAATTACAATCAGATGCATTAAATTTATGAACGATATGCGGTTAATTTCAGTGTATTTGACAAAGCCGCCGCCGTGGATGTGGATCTGAGAAAGAGTAACCACATAGGAACAGTAGCACTGCTTTGACGCTGGGTGCCGCCAGTCTGCAAAACCGAGCGGAGAAATTGCGTACGCCAAGGTATGAGTTACCGTGGAAATGTGCGTGGCTTTAGGCCAAGTTTAGGTTTTATACATCGCGATTTGAGCGTGGAAAGGTTCGTACGCAACATTTCTGTGCGTACGCACCGTTTATACATGAGGCCCCAGCTCTTGTCAGGATGTGCTAAACTGAAGTAGTGAGTCTTCAGCTGGGATTTGACAGCTAAGACCGAAGGGGCATCTCTTATAGTAGCAGGTGGACCATTCCACAGTTTTGGGGCCCTGTAACTAAAAGCTTAACCTCCCACAGTTATTTTATTAATTCTTGGAATCATAATGGGTGGCACGGTGGCGCAGTGGTAGTGCTGTTGCCTCGCAGTTAGGAGACCTGGGTTCGCTTCCCGGGTCCACCCTGCGTGGAGTTTGCATGTTCTCCCCGTGTCTGCGTGGGTTTCCTCCGGGCGCTCCGGTTTCCTCCCACAGTCCAAAGACATGCAGGTTAGGTGGATTGGCGATTCTAAATTGGCCCTAGTGTGTGCTTGGTGTGTGGGTGTGTTTGTGTGTGTCCTGCGGTGGGTTGGCACCCTGCCCGGGATTGGTTCCCTGCCTTGTGCCCTGTGTTGGCTGGGATTGGCTCCAGCAGACCCCCGTGACCCTATGTTTGGATTCAGCGGGTTGGAAAATGGATGGATGGATGGATGGAATCATAATCATAAGCAGACCAGCATCTTGAGATCTTCATGAGTATTCTGGTTTGTAAAGTCATATGTATAAGTTCAGATAAGTAAGCCAGACCTTGAACATTTAAGGCTTTATATGTTAAAAGGAGGATTTTGAAATCTGCCCTAAACTTAATCGGGATCTAAGAACTGGATTTATGTGTTTGTATTTTCTAGTTCTTGTAGTAATTCTTACAGCAGCATTTTGGATTAACTGGAGGCTATATAAAGGAACAGTTTGAACATCCAGTGAACACTGCATTGTAGTAGTCAATCCTACAGAATCCCGCTCATTTAGAAAACGCCTTAATTTCTTAACATTTTTATGATGGAAGAAACATGATTTAGACAATTTTGTAATGTGCGCTTTAAATGACATGCTAGAGTCAAAAATAACGCCTAGATTGCGCACTGATTCAGTAATATTAATGGTGATTCAAACTGAGTTAAATGATGACAAAATATTGTTGTGATCATTATCATTCCCTCCAATAATTAACGTCTCTGTTTTATCTTTGTTTAAAGACAAGTAGTTCTCATCCATCCACTCCTTTAATTCACAAACACAACTAATTAAAGCCAACATCTGAGAAACTTCATTTGGTCTAAAAGAAAGGTATAACTGGGTGACATCTGAGTATGAGTGAAAATATTAACATTATGTTTTCAAATGATAGATCCAAGTGGAATCATGTAAAGTGAAAACAGTAAAGGTCCCAATACTGAGCCTTGCTGGACACCATATCTCAGTTCTGTATATAATGATGGAGTACTGTCAGCACATTCTGTACATATTGGAATTGATTTGATAAATAAGAACTAAACCAGGTAAGGACAGTGTCTGTAAGCCCAACATCATTTTCCAGCCTGTGCAGTAAAATAGAAAGGTCAATGGTGTTGAACGCTGTGCTTAAGTCTAACAACATAATTACAGTGGAGTTTCCTTCATCAGAGGATATCAGAATGTTGTTTAAAACATGTTAGTGCTGTTTCTATACTATGATCAGTGTAGAAGCCAGACTGGAATTTCTCTTATAAATTGTGATGCATAAGGTGTGACTGAAGCTGATTGGTGACTACTTTTTCAAGTATTTTAGAGAGAAAGGGAAAATTATAACAGGTCTATACTTAAGTATGTGTGAGTCTACATCTGACTTTTTAAGTAATGGCTTGATGACTGACACTGTTAGTGCATCAGATACTGTGGCATGCAATAATGAACTATTAATAATGTTAAGAATAGGTGCTGCAAGAACATCACTGGATCGCTAGCACTGGATTTAGAGAACAAGTAGTAGATTTCATATTAGAAATTAAAGTCAAGACTTCCTGCTCAGGATTAAAATTTTGGAGTTGAATGCAATGTGAGACAGGTTCTGCCAAGCTAGTATGCGGTTTGCACTGTGATGCTGAGATCTGGGATCTTATATTTTAAATTTTATCATTAAAGAAGTTCATAAAGTCTGTGCTGCTAATGTCTGTTGGTATTTTTCACTGTAGAGCTGAATTTCTATTTGCTAAATTAGCCACTGTTCTAAACAGTACCAAAGTATTATTATTGTTATATATAGCAGTAGAATGTTGTACCATGTTAGCCATAAATTGATACAGGAGAAAGTAGGGTGAATGGAGCCTTAGCTGCCTTGAAAGCTTGCATTTGTAATCTATTTAGTTAGCCAATAAAAGGTGTCATTTTACCCTACTTTGTTCTATTGTTATCTATTATTTTAGAATAGTAGTCTGAGCGATCTTTAAAGACAGGTTTTTTATAGTTTTTTACAGTCTCTGTCGATGCAATTTGAAAGACCAGAAGCTTTGTTGTCCAAAACATCTCTCAATGTCATATTATAATATGATGTTAGCTGATCTAAATTGTTTTCCATGTTTACATTTGATGTTAACTGATCTAAATGGTTTTCCACAATTACACTTGACTTACTCAAAGCAGCTATAAATTTTGAAGCAGAATCACATTCTAGATGTCGCACTGTCTTTGTTTTAATCTGTGAGTTTATTGGAAAGGGCAGATCCAAATCAAATGTAATTATGTAGTGATCTGAAATAACTTCATTTAATGGAGAAATATTTAAATTTTGAATTTCAACTTTGTAAGTTATAATTAAATCTAATGTGTGGTTATGATTATGAGTTGGACCTTTGACAATCTGACACAATCCTACTAAATTTAACAAAAAAGTAAAACATTTGCTGAAAGTGTTAGTTTCCACATCAGTGTGTACATTAAAATCACCACATCAACAGTTCAGGACCATAATTTATAGCCAAATCAGATAAAAGGTTGCCAAATTCAGTCATGAACAATGAATATGACACTGGTGTCTGTAGACTAGCATTACAATTGTGTTGGAATTTATTTTAATATTTAAAATGAATATCTCAAGTTGCCTACATTTTTAGAAGCAATTTGCATTTTGACACAATGAATTATTACAAGGCCTAATGTTTGCAATTTTTAATGTCTAGAAAACAAATGGGATTAAATCACTTAGAGATCTGTACATAGACAACGTCTTTGCATCATACAAACAATTACACTCCAAATTTAACTTTCCAGCAACACATTTCATTCGCTACATCCAAATTAGAAACTTTGCTAAACAAAACCTCCCCAATTTTCCTCACCTCCCACCTACCTCTATTCTGGAAAAATATTGATCAGTCTTGAGGACTCAGAAAACATTTCTGTAATATAAAAAACATTTTAAAATCCCTCCCTTTCAATGATCCTAGAGTACAGTGGAAAAGGAATCTCTCGCTCAGTATTTCAGAAAAGGAGTGGAATGCACAGAATTCACTTGAGCTCCATATGCACAAAGTATACAATCATTCAACTTAAAATTATATACCGAGCGCATCTGTCTTGTTTAAAATTGTCCAAAATGTTTCCATGGCATGATCCAAACTGCAAACATTACAATCAAATTCCAGCCTCATTTGGGCATATGTTTTGGGCCTGCACAGAATTAACATTATTTTGGACCAAAATCTTTAAAAGCCTTTCAGACAGCCTTGAAGTCACAATGCTCTCCTAACCCACTAACAGCTGTGTTTGATGTACTTCCAGATGGGCTTAAAGTAGAGAAGGACAAACAAACAGTAGATACCTATATATAGATATTATCTAAAATTGGAAAAAAATCAAATTCTCACTTAGAGGATCTGTGCAAAAACTTTTTTAAAACCTGGCAGGATCTAATCAATAACATTTTAGAATAAGCATTTAGATTGAGGAAGCGGATTCTCTTCCCTTTTTTATCCTCTTTATTTATTTATTTTCTATTTATTTATTTACTTATTTTTCCTACAATTAAAATTTACTCTGTTGGCCTAGCTCTCTTTCTCATGAGTGGGGGTTGATTTGATTCGTACCTAGTTTTGTAAAATTTCACTTGCGTATATGGAATGTTATTTGATTTTAATAAATGCAATAAAATATATAAAAAAAAAATAATTATTACAAGGTCCCCTCCTCAACCAGTATCTCTAGATTTATGAAGGAATGTGTATCCATCTGGTGATGCCTCAGCTAGGGGAACAGTGTCAGATTTACTAAGCCAGGTTTCAGTGAAAAGACGCAGATCAGATTTTATTCTTAATATAATATCATTTACCAAAACATCTTAATTTCCAAGAGAGCGAATGTTCAATAAGCAGCATTTAAAACGGCATACTTCCTTCTGAACTGGTGATATATTTTTTTGTTTAAATTTTCTACTACAGGTGCCCCTGGTAGAGGGTCTGGTTTTATCTCTTGGTCTAATTATACACCTTATTTTTTGGTTATCAAGTAATTTCAGGTCTGCAGCATGAGTAAATTTATTGGATGCCCCACAACATGTACTATGGGCAACAGCTTCAGGAAAGTAACAGGTGGGATAAACAACAGCCTTTGATTTAAGATCACATGACTGTGGCCCACACATGTACCACATGAATAAAAAATACACAGTCTGCTTTCCCTAGTACTCCAAGAGACTTACTTATCATAGACATGAACAACGTGTGATGTCTTAGATATATTCTTTGCTCTACAAGAATATATTCAAACATAAAAAGGCCCAACACCCTTGGATATAAGCCATTTATGAACCAGTAAATGTTTTACTTTAACACACAGTTGATTATTGGACAAATCTCTACATCAGCTCAATAGATAGATAGATAGATAGATAGATAGAATAAACCTTGCAGCTTGGATCATATGGCACTTCCTCACTGCTCCAAGTGCTCTAAGAAATTTACCTTATTACTTCAATCACTCTAGATATGAAGACAAAGTATAGAAAGTTAAAACCAATGCATTATTTTTTAAAGAGCAATAATACCAATAGAGGAAAGCATAAAAGAAAATGTTGATAGCAAAGTCTGGACATATATAGTCTTTAGAAAAAGGATTATGAAAAGTTAAAGATGTCAAAGATAAATGTCCAAGGGCAACATTGATCTAGCAATCGAAGTTGTTCATGAGGTCGCACATTGCTGGTGCCCTCTCCTGATACTGTTTTCTCTTCTCTTCTTGACGTCACTCTCAGACGAAGAATATTAATTATAAAATTCCACAGGAGTTTCACAGCACGTGATTGTTATATACACCACATTGGCTGGCTGTCAATATCCATCCATCCATCCATTTTCCAACCCGCTGAATCCAAACACAGGGTCCTGCTGGAGCCAATCCCAGCCAACACAGGGCACAAGGCAAGAACCAATCCCAGGCAGGGTGCCAACCCACCACAGGACACACACAAACACCAAGCACACACTAGGGCCAATTTAGAATCGCCAATCCACCTAAACGTGCATGTCTTTGGACTGTGGCAGGAAACCGGAGCGCCCGGAGGAAACCCACGCAGACACGGGGAGAACATGCAAACTCCACACAGGGAGGACCCGGGAAGCGAACCCAGGTCCCCAGGTCTCCCAACTGCGAGGCAGCAGCGCAACCCACTGCGCCACCGGGCTGTCAATATGATGGATGAACTTCTTTAATCTATATGAGTACATTCGTTTTTTCCAAATAATAAAGTGTTTGATGTTTTAAGAATCTCCTGTCTCAAACTGTAAACTAGTTTCACAATTTCTGGTCCTACGACATCTCCTTCTGTTCACAGGTTGTAAAGTAATCAGATACCACTTGAATCATCAGCATGTCTTCCTTTCCCAAGCTGTAAACCAATTTAGTCCTGGTTCCCATCTCTTCACAGGTGATAAAATCATCAATACACCCTGAGGCATCTCCTGAATTCCTGCTCAGTTTAAACATATGTTACTATGATTAATACTGGCACAATTCAGGAAAACATAATGCTTTGATGTTGCCCATGCATGTGTCCTGTATTTAAATTCATCTTGTTTGGCTTGAACAAAATTTAATGGATATATAGACACAAAATTTCAGATTTTACACATCACAACAATGGGGTACAACATTATAGATATTTGTAATTTTGATTTTTTGTTATTGTCTTGGTCTAATTTATTAAATTGTTGAGAGCTCAACAGTAATGACACCTGCTCATTAGATGGCTGCTCTTTTGATCTTTTCCAAAAAGCACACCAGACTAATCTGTCCTACACATAATCAATACTAGATGGAATCAAAAACATTTGGGCTAACTAGATATGAACTACACTAGCTTCCACCAATGTGCTGATTATTTGGTCATGAACTATGCTGTGTTTTTTTCATTATGTTTTTAAGAAAGTAATGTCAGTCAGTCAGTCATTATCCAACCCACTATATCCTAACATAGGGTCGTGGGGGTCTGCTGGAAAAGTTCCTAGCTTAAATCATCTAAGCAGCCTTGAGTTTGCAAACAGTGGAAAAGACTGAAGTTGGAAGCTTGTATGTGTTACAAAACAACCACTAAAATGTATTTTTTAATGTTAACTAGTTTTCAATTTTGCAGATTTAAAGGAAATTTTCAACCCAATTATTCATGATCCACAGCAGAGGATAGCTTTTCAGGCTGATGCTTCAAAAGATGAACTTGATTTATGTCCTTTGTAAGCTTGGTAACCTGTTGTGTATGCATCCAGAGCTCTGACATAGTCAGAATGCAATTATGAACAAACTGAGAAAGAGTTGCTGGCAGTAGTATTTCTGGCAAGGAAGTTTCATCAGTACATCTTTGGCACCCCAGTAGTCATCCAATCAGATCATAAGCAATCTTCATAAAGCCCTAATAACAGATGCTGGCACGTCTGCAAAGGATGCCTCTTCAATTGCAACACTATGATATCCAAGTAAAGTACACATCTGGCAAGGATATGCTCATAGTTGATGACTTATCCTGAGCATATGATAATGAAGAATACTTGTGTGGATGATGAGGTTTATGTCATGGAAGCAACAAAAGCTCTTGGAGATGAGCTATATAAACAGCTACAGTGAGCAACCTCAGAAGATGAAATATTCCTAACGTTGAGGGTTATGCACAGAAACGGGTGGCCAAAGCCCATAAAACAGGCGGAAGCAACAAAACAGCACATACACCGATTGCAAGGCTGAAAGCTGTGTTTTCAAGGCATAGAATTCAAGGAAGTGATGAGTGACCACGTTCCTTTTGACACTGCAGAGGTGTGGCAGTTTGCAAAAGACTGGGATATAACATGGACTTTTTCAAGCCCTGAATATCCTCTGCCAAATGGTATGACAGACAGAACAATAAAGACAATCAAACTAATGTTTAAGAATGCTTTGCAGACCAACACATATGCACATCTTACATTACATAGTCTTAGAAATACACCAGTAACATGATTAGGTTTCTTATCAGCAGAGTTATTGGTGGGCCATGTTTTCATAGGCACCCCTCCTGTAACAAGTCCCATGCTGAAACCCAGAAACCAAAAGAAAGTAAAACAGAGACTAACACAGCAACAACAAAAACATAAAGGGTATGATCAGCACACAAAGTCACTTTCTATCCTTGGTCCAGGAGCAATGGTCAGTGTAGAAACCCCTCAAGGCTAGAAACAGACAATGGTGGTGTGGAAACATCAGGAACCAAGGTCATGTGACATTGTGACTTCAACAGGTCAGAAGTATAGAAGTAACAGGCGGTATCAGAAGCCACTTAAAGGTAACACTTCTGAAGTTGAAAAGCAGGAAGAAGACTACTATAGTACAGAACAGGCGCCAAAACACGAGAAGATGCTGGTACACCACTTCCAGAAGGCCACCAAATAGAAGACCAAATGTAAAATGAAGTTCAAGACAGATCCACTAGAAGTGGCAGGGTTGTCAAGATACTTGAAAGATTTGAAGATTTTGTAATGGGCCAATGGAAAAGATTAAGCTCCAATGGTGGTCCAAGTACTCTTGACCTCTGACCCCAGCATTACACAAGCACACAAGCAGTGAACTGATTAAATGGATAAAGGGGGGGGTGTTATGTGAATTTACATTTTAAATAAAGTTGTTATGAACAGATATCCAATGTAATTACATGAACAGTAGGAAGAGCAAAACCAGCAGGTTGCAATTGGGAGTAATTGAGACATGCATCTTTTGCAAATGTTCTGAAATATGTTTGTTAATAAATCAAAAGTCTTTGCGAGTTAATCACCTGCATCACATTAAATCATTTCCTGATGCTTCCAGAACAAACAAAGAACAGCACCCTGTCCCTAACAGTTCATGGTCCTTCTGATTTAGCAGGTGTTAATTGCTTATGATATCTTCATGCTCGTTGTGTCTTTGAACCAGAAGCACTCCGGGCGTCCCTGGCCGATCCTTCCTCCATCTTGCCGAGTGTGGCGGAAGTAACCATATCCAGGTCTCCTGAGGCTTAAAGCGCCCCCTGGCGGTGGCCACGGTTCCCAATAGGTCAGAGCCTCTTTGTCCCTTTCCCGTGGTCCTCTTTTTATCCAGGGCGGCTGCCCCCTTGTGCCCCGGAAGCTGTTAGTGTTCCTTTCCGGTCCCTTCAGGCATCCTGGCCAGGTAATGACCCCAGTCATCTGTGACAGTGCCCAACCACCAGCGAAGAACAGTCCTTCATAGCGGCCTGTCCCGCGAGTGTATAAATTCAACGAAACGGGCATAATTGCTTGTCTTCCATGGCCTGGTCCTATATAAAATAAATATGGATATAAAAAATGACACAGGGGCGGAGACGTTGCCCTGACGCCACTGTCTGGCTTTTTCCTCTCTGAAATAGGGCCAACGCTCCCCCCTTTGACCAGCACCCTGGTCGCCAAAACCTCGGCACCCGCTCGAGTTTGATCCACTCCCCGTCATCCGGGTACTTAGGAGAATCGCCCTCGCTGGATCTGGAGCACCCCTCTGCCTCTGCAGAGGACGACCAATCACACTACGTGAGCTCACGGGCTCATGTCTCACTCTGTAGGAAGAACCGGCTTTCCTCCTTCGATTCTTCCTATTCCTCTGGGGCTTTCTGATGGCTTGGATCTTCCTACGGGAGAGGAAAAGACCCCTTGCCATCTGTGCCCCTGCAAACTGACGCGAGGCTGATGCTCGCTCTGGCGGTAGAGCACTAGGACCCACGGCACTTGTCAGCCGGCGTCCGGGCTCCACCCCTTCCCAGCGATCAGTCTTTCGTTTCGCTTCCACTGTTGGAGATGCAGCTACTAAGTCCCTGGTACCACGTGATCCTGGAACGAATTCGCTCGCACTTCCCTTTTTATTTTCAGTAACGGTTTCACTCACCTTTACCTCCACAAACCCCCGGCCAAAGTTTCCAGCGTCACGTTCTTCCTCCCTATGACGTTGCGTCTGCTGTGACGCGACCGCCTTCCTCTTCAGCTCGTCTATACAGACACGGAGGTCGTGTTCCACCTGCCTGATCCTCTGCCTTAATCGAAGCATTGTCTCTGATTCCTCTGGAACTGCAGGTACAAATATAGTATCAGCCAGTGGAGGATTTAATTTTAAATCATTCCTACTCACCGGCTGTACACACTGGAGCCTTCTTCCAGGTTCCACTGGACCCTCCCCTCGCTCGAGATGGACGTTCGCCTGTCCCGTCTTCAGCCAATCTCCGACGGGCACACGACACACACCGTCCAATCCCCCGCCTGTCACGGGGTGGGACTTCCAGTCTTCGGCCATCTGCTCCATTCTCCCAAGGTGTCTGTGCGACTCCTCGCAGCCAGCCTGCCTCGGCTTCCTGAGACGCGGCAGATCCTCCCCTTCACCTAGCGATGCCGTCCCGGCTTCGCAGACAGGATAGGCACACTCCAGCCACTGACGCGGCACCAGGTAAGCTTCTCCTGACATGTCAGTACTTGCGCCTATAGCAGTCCCTCCAGCGACGACTAATGCTGGGGAATCCCCTTCTCTTCTGCCTTGGCTGGCACATCTCAACCCCCTTGGGTGGAAGATAACCCTCTGTAGAGTCTCTGACGGCTTCAGGGCGATTCGCGGAACGTCCGCGGTGCGTGTGTGGACCGTCTCCATTCCGGACGTGTGGGTGGCCAACTGAGGTACCGGGCAGCTCACAAAAATTTTATTTGTCGGGTCCCCCACTTTGAAACAAGCGGAAGGTCCCTGTTCGGACGCCATTGTGAGACTTGCCCGGACACTAGTGATGGGCCGCTCGATACTCTGGTTTCGACACTGTGTCGAGTAGTGATGGGCCGCTCGATACTCAGGTTTCGACACTGTGTCAAGCTTTCGAAGCACTGGAGATCGAAGCGCCGCTTCGAGGCTTGCTTCAAATGCGCCCGTCACGTGATTTTGAGTCACGCTTGCGTAATGACGTCATTGATATCTGCACAGTCAGCAGTCGATTTGGTCATTCACTAGTCTGTTAAAGCGCTTTGGCTCAAAGCGTAAAAGCAGTTGTTCTTGCTACAACGATAAGGTTCGCTAACCCGAGATGAAATCCTAATTTAGGCTCGCATATGTTGAAATAAGAATTTTGTATAAAACAGTTAAGTAGTACTTGTCTGAAAGTTAACAAATATATTTTGGAGACATTATGAACGATTTACATGGGGCACCTTTTTCCTTGGTGTGGAATCGTGTCCACCTAGAATCTGTAACAAATTAATGAGCATATTTTGCGTAAGGTAGCACGTAATATAACAATCCAGAATCTACTCTACGCCATGTCGATCATATCAGAGAGGCTAAGAAACGCTTCACTAAAGCCGACGTGGTCATTACACCAGTATATGCGCAAGACACTCTCATTAAACGTTTTTACTATTCAGTGATTCCCAGATCTGTAGCTGATTTGTATTACTGATTTCCAAAAAGCAATGTGAGTAAAAGCATGTGCTGCATAACTAATCACAACTGTCTTCTGCAATTTTAGGAAAGCTTCGGGAGTTCTGCGTTCATGAGACAAAAACGTTGTAAAGAAACTTTGCGAATTCATCCAGAGGTGAACATAAAGATCACTCAAGTACTGACAAGAAGGAGCAGCTGGATAAGCACATCTGGAGCCAAACTTTCAAAATAACGCCTGACTTTGTCAGCAACATCCTTTCCTTCTGAATGCATCTTATCAAAGGCTGCGCCGGGGGTAAATAAGTAATCTTCCAAACTGCAGCTCAACGGAGTAAATCATTGATGTAAATAAAATTATTGAAAGACTAAGCTTTTGTCGTTTCTGTATTCTTAAACCATCTTCCTGTCCCACAATCCCCCGCAGTCACTGTCACATTTAACGTTCCCTGCTCCTCACCTGTCGTGTCACCCAAAGTATCAACACTCAGTGTCATTCAAGGCTTTACCATCCTTCCTTTCATAGACATAAAATAAGACACACATTCCCTCTACATACGTGTCCAATAATAATAGTAAACTGGCAGGAACGAGAAAAAGCACAAGATGGGAATATTCATGACAAGAGCCTCGGCATCAGGGTGAGAATGTGCCTTGTCACCCATTACGTGAGCTCGTCTGCCACCCTTCAGTTGCACTGGCACACCTTACACTCTGGGGCAATTGCAATGGAGAATACCGACAATGTACACCTTCAGAAGTGGAATAAATTGACTGTATAAGTAGAACATTTCAGATAAACTATGAATTTTGTTAATCATAAACAATGCAACATAACTATTATATGTGTTGTTACTTTTTATTTATTCTCACCAAACGTTACATATCTACATGGGAAATGAACATGGGTAATATGTTTAAAACCATTCTCACAAAAATACACTGTCAAAATATATTAATGAGCAAACTTAGACACATTGGCCTTTAGGAAATATAAAAAAGCGTATGCGCTGCCATTTAGGACAGAATGCATTGTTAATTTGACGCACTCTCTACTGATGCGATGTCACAAAAAAAAGAAACAGCACAGTCCGTGCAAACTCTTCGCCTCCTTGGTTTTTGACCTTATGATTGTCAACATCAAATCAATAAAGTCATTTTAAGAAGATGACAAGTCTGCTATAGTCAGTTCAATGAACGCTCCTTTTAAAAAATTGCTTATACCGAATATAAATCAGAATCTCAATGATGCGGGACTCGCGAGTAGTAACGAATAATATATGACACTGAGAAATTGTAATTCCTAATAACGGGAACAAGTAAAAACTACAATTTCCTAAAACGGACACTGTAAATGTAGGCATTTCAATAAATAATTTAGGAGACTTTTGTGTGCATTTCAATACCAATTTAAGAACTACGTAGGCTACCTGTTGTACTATAAACGCTACCTCAAGCAGCACTTAACAGTAAATAGTCTAACAGGACAATGACTGACTGTACGAAGATGCTGCGCCACTACAATAAAGGTTCACACTGTCATTCTGCATGTTTAGAAGGCGCTGATTGGCTGAAACTGTTTATAGCGAATTGTCTTAAATTGATAGTGCCGTATAGCGATCAGAAACGAAAAGACACATTTAGGCATGCTGGACAGTAGTTTGTTTTTCTACAATACAAATTCAGTACGACACCAGGGTCTCCAAACACACAAATATGAAGCTTATTACGTTTTACAGTGAAACTCTACATACACAATATAATTAGGGACGTGTGCCCCCTGCCCGTCTACGGCGGCCCAATCTTCCCTCGACAGCTCGATTCGCTCACTATCCGTCCAAGCTTAAAATATTGTTAAATTGGAGGAATTGAAAAAAACCTTTAACAAGTGGAAGATCGACGACGCGAACCGCTGGTGTTTTTACCGAGAGACAGTTGCGATACCATTGAGCCACCTAATCAAGATAATCAACGAGCTTCGCACAACTGAACTACTACTACTGTTCTTACTGCGGCGGATGTGGAAATATGTTGTTTGACATATGCACGTTAAATTGGTTTACTTGACACGAGAGTATCATTGTTGTATTCTCCTAATGAAGACAAAAAAATTATATTTATAGATGTATACTATATGACGTACAGTTTTGAACAAAATTAAGCGTTCCATAAAAAGGTTGCACGATTTACCTAATCTTTTTATATATATAAAGTTCATATATGACAATATATCTTTGACACTATGTATCAGACAAAGGAAATCACAGCAAACCACAAGAACAATAATTACTTCTCAGCAACTACCTGAATTGTAGTTTAACTATATTAAGTGAAGTGTGTAATGTCAATACGAATTACAAAATATAACTAGAGAGTTAAGTGTCAGATAGACTCTCAAAATATAGAGGTCAATGCCTTTGAGTGTGCTGAGGCTTCACAAAGATTCAGTAACCATGTCTGCTCGAGACTTCGAAGCCCTATCATGATCCAATCTCTGTACTACGCATGTCTGAGGCTTCAGAGCTCCGTCATGAGCTCAGTACTACGCATGTCTGAGGCTTCAAATCCCCGTTTGAAGCCCGTCATGACGCAATCTCAGTAGTACTACGCATGTCTGAGGCTTCAAATCTGCTCGACGCTTCGAAGCCTCAGTTAACCCAGTGCGCATGTCCGAGGCTTCGAATCTGCTCGACGCTTCGAAGCCTCAGTTAACCCAGTGCGCATGTCCGAGGCTTCGAATCTGCTCGACGCTTCGAAGCCTCAGTTAACCCAGTGCGCATGTCCGAGGCTTCGAATCTGCTCGACGCTTCGAAGCCTCAGTTAACCCAGTGCGCATGTCCGAGGCTTCGAATCTGCTCGACGCTTCGAAGCCTCAGTTAACCCAGTGCGCATGTCTGAGACTTCGGCGCCACGTCATGAGCTCAGTACTACGCATGTCTGAGGCTTCAAATCCCCGTTTGAAGCCTGTCATGACGCAATCTCAGTAGTACTACGCATGTCTGAGGCTTCAAATCCCCGTTCGAAGCCCGTCATGACGCAATCTCAGTAGTACTACGCATGTCTGAGGCTTCAAATCTGTTCGAGGCTTCGAAGCCTCAGTTAACCTAGTGCGCATGTCAGAGGCTTCGGTGTCCCGTCACGATCTCAGTACTCAGCATGTCTGAGGCTTCGGCACCCCATCAGGATGCAATCTCAGTACTACGCATGCCTGCTCATTGCTTCGAACCGCAATGCATGGAGGCGGGACATTTCCATTCCTCATGTCAGCTTACTGCTTTGACCCGAGAGTTAGGAAGTTATATTAATTACATTACACTGCATATTCCACCACCAGGTTACAAAATTTCAACAGAGTTGTAATTGGTGAAACAAATCTTTCTGGATTATCAACACAACTGAAATTATTGTGCAGTACATTACTTAGTGTCAAACTATAAAATGACAAATTTTGCATATTAAAATGCTGACTATTAGAATGCATAAGAACAGCTGTACTAATATGGTTCAAAACACTTCCTTCACCATAATACTCTGGCTGTTCTCATAAATATTCCAGTCTCTGTGTTGCAGTGCCTAACTTCTATAGTGAACAGTGTTATGCGTGTATTCACTGAATATAGAAATCAACATATATATGATTGTACCGCTACTTCGCGGTTCACTTTTCGCAGATTCACGACTTCGCGGGTTTTTAAATACAAGTGATTGCCCGCCTATCGCAGAAGTTATGTTCCAGACCCATCAGCAACAGGAGAAAATCCGCGATATAGAAAGACCATATAAATAAACATTTTTATAGTTTAAGCCTTAAAATACCCATCCCACATGCTTTAAACACATGTAAACTTATAAAACACACTTTGTTAACACATGATATGTGAATGTCGGGCTAAGGATATGAGTAACATCTCACTATTATAAAACATTTTAACTTCACGCAAGACAAGACAGTGAGACAGGAAAATTGGTGATGTACAGGCTTTTAAATTATTGACACGCAGAGCGACAAGCAGCACAAAGCCAGCACAAAGTCCACTTCTCCGTAGTGTTCATTCTGCTCCCCACCCCCTTGACAATGCGAAGTGGCAGGAGCGTACTGCGCTTCCGGGGAGGGGGGTTTGAGCGAAGGTGCGTTCAGCTCTCTCTCACACACACACACACACACACACACACACACACACACACACACACTCCTCCTCCTTCCAAACGAGCAGAGCGACAAGCAGGCATTTTGGCAGAAGCAGCACAAAGTCCATTTCTGCTCAGCGTGAGTTCAGCTGCCCCCCTTCACAAAGCGAGTTCAGACACATTGACGTGTGATCGCTGCGTGCAGTGTGCCGTGTTGGTCTGAGGTGTTTAAGAATGTAGAAAGTGTTTAAGAGCATAGGAAGTGTTTATAAGAGCGTGGGAAAGGTTAACAAGAGAGTGAGAAAGGTTTATAAGAGTGTGGGAAGGGTTTAATAAAGCCTTAGAAATATGTATAAATAATAAAAAAAATATAGGTCGCTACTTCGCGGATTTTCACCTATCGCAGGGGGGCTCTGGAACGTAACCCCCGCGATAGGTGAGGGATTACTGTATATATATATATATATATATTTGCAGCTGGAGATCCACAAAGGGAGAAAAAATGTATCATGTATCATAAAGTAGTTTTTATTAATGAGCTTTCAACCCCTGCCAGGGTTCTTCATCAGAGGATAATGCTTAGACTTGCAAGAATCAAAGGCAATATATAGCAAAACATTATGTGGATGGGGGGGGGGGGGGGGGGGGGCTAAATCATAGTGATGGGGGGGGGGGGGGTATTGGGTGTACAGTTTATTTATTATGAACATGTTCTTCTTCTGTGTCCTCACAGGTGGCGCAATGGTAGTGCTTCTGCTTTGCATTAAGGAGACTGTGGAAGATTGTGGGTTCGCTTCCCGGTTCCTCCCTGTGTGGATAGTGCTTTGAGTACTGAGAAAAGCGCTATATAAATGTAATGAATTATTATTAAGTTTACATATGCTGGATTTACGTCCAAGTGTCTGTTGATGGCGTCATCATTTGATAGCCAAGATTCGGCCAGCTCTCTGCCACTTTTAGTACTGGCCTTAAATTTGACTTGTCCCAGTTAAATGTATGTCCTGTTGATTTAGTATGCGTGTAGATCAATGAAAGTGAGTCCTTTCTTCTGATGGCGTTGCGATGTTCCTGTATACGTGTTGCGATTCTTTTTGAAGTTTGTCCTATGTATACTGCTGAGCAAGAACTGCGTGGAATACTATAAACTGCGTTTCGTGTTTCTGCTATCGATTTCTTGTTTTTAGCATTAAAGAGGACCGTGCGCAGATTGTTCGTGGGTTTGTGTGCTATTCTGACACCTGACTTGGCCAGGATGCCCGCTGTACCTTCTGACACATTGTGGTGATAAGGGAGTGAGTGCCAGGTGGGGTGGGGGTTCTGATTCAGTTCAATTGTTTGCTGAGTTTTTTGGCGTCTTCTGTGTAAGCTCCGATTAATGAATGTTTTTGAGTATCCGTTTGAAGTTATTCATTCATTTTTGTTTCCTTCGTATTACAGTGGGTGTGGACTCTTCTGAAGAGAGTTTTAACACAGCTCCGTTTATGAGATACCGGGTGGTTGCTGGTGAAGTGTAATATCTTGTTTGATATTCTATATGTTCTATTTACTGTGTTATATGTTGTTTTTATACTGTTGGCTACGATATCACTGTTTCTGTCCCTTCTCATAAATATTCCTTTTCTTCCTCAGGTTCATTATTACTGCTATAATTACTGCATTAATGTTCAATATGTCTGTCAGTCAGTCAGTCATTGTCCAACCTGCTACAGTATATCTAAACACAGGGTCACGGGGGTCTGCTGGACTCAATCCCAGCCAGCACAGAGCGCAAGGCAGGAACAAATCCCCGGCAGCATGCCAGCCCACCGCAGGACACACACAAACACCAAGCACACACTAGGGACATGTTAGGATCTCCAATGCACCTAACCTACATGTCTTTGGACTGTGGGAAGAAACCGGAGCACCCGAAGGAAACCCACGCAAACACGAGGAAAACATGCAAACACCACGCAGGGAGGAGCCGGGAAATTAACCTGAGTCTCCTTATTGTGAGGCAGCAGTGTGATAAAGATGTATCTAATGAAAATATGTGTCTTGTTTCATGTATATGATGAAATGGTAGATATAGCTAACGTAGAGGGTTTCATTAGTTGTATTAGCTATATTATGTTACAATAGGTAAACTGCAGGTCTTGTACTTTGAACGTTAGGTGATATACGTGTATCAAGTCTTATTTGCGCATGCTTCGAGATAAATGATTAGTATGGGCTGCTCTTACGGTAAACAAGAATAAATGTTTCTGGCAAAGACAGATTTTTTTTTAAATTACTATAAATATGGATAGCTGCCTGCTCTTTGTTTCCAGTGCATTAGTAGATCTTCATTCCGGCGTCTGTATCAATCGATGAAGAGTCTACAGCGTCGTCATTAACAAGGCTAACATGGGGTGAAGTAATTGACAGTGCTGATAAAAGTAAACACACGACATATCTCAGTGACATTTGGCTTTACCTCCCCTTCATCATCTCACGTGCACTTTTAAACAAGCTTCAAGGTGTCGTTTTGAAACATTTGTGCGTCAAAAGCTCAGCGTCTCATTTCCAATGCACGTGATGATGTGGATGTGTAACGCCAGTTCGTATCAGTATAGTTATTGCAAAATTTAGTGACAGTTAGTGATGGACCAATCGCATTTCCACGAGGTGTAGTCTAGTTTGGTTGAAGGGTTTAATTCAAATACTGATATATGCTGGTTTTACATTGGAATTAGAATATGAATGTACTTTATGCAGATTAAATTCCCGATTAGAGGTCTAACACCAACCAGGTTTTCAAGGAGCATTGCCGCATAATCGGAACTATCAATCAAACGCATCAGGCAACGGCAATCTGCAATCCCCAGACAGATGCTGACCAGGTTTGTTATTGAACACGAGACCTGGCGCTGTGCGACTGGCGTAATTGTTCAAGCCACCGTTACGCATACATTTACTTCTAAACAACGGTAATCCGTGCTAGCGCCTAACATAACTAGTCAACGTTGACCCGATTACTGCAGAATAATTACTTGCTAAGCGTATGTCGATTTACAATGCTTGACATTATTGCCAATTATAATTTTTGACTTCAAAGGTGTATATCACAACTTCATAGAGATTCGGTATTCGTCCACAATGCTCTAAGGGTTTACTGTTAAAATGTGCTGTTAATACAAATGGCCAGGAGGTGTCCCTAGAGAGGTGAGTGTCAAATGCTTCGAAGCTTCGATAAGATTTCCGACACAATTGCTTCAAACGTGTTGATGCTTCATGCGGCTTCACTCCGCCCATCACTAGTGTCGAGCTTTCAAAGCACTGCAGATCGAAGCGCTGCTTTGAGGCTTGCTTCAAAGGCGCCCGTCACGTGATTTTGAGGCACTCTAGCGTAATGACGTCATTGATATCTGCACAGTCAGCAGTCGATTTGGTCACTCTCTAGTCTGCTAAAGTGCTTTGGCTCAAAGCATAAAAGCAGTTGTTCCTGCTACAGTGATAAGGTGCGCTAACCCGAGTTCAAATCCTAATTGGGGCTCGCATATGTTGAAATAAGGATTTTGTATAAAACAGTTAAGTAGTACTTGTCTGAAGTTAACAAATATGTTTTGGAGACATTATGAACGATTTACATGGGGCACCTTTTTCCTTGGTGTGGAATCGTGTCCACCTAGAATCTGTAACAAATTAATGAGCATATTTTGCGTAAGGTAGCACGTATTATAACAATCCAGAATCTACTCTACCCCATGTCGATCATATCAGAGAGGCTAAGAAACGCTTCACTAAAGCGACGTGGTCATTACACCAGTATACTGTATGCGCAAGACACTCTCATTAAACGTTTTTACTATTCAGTGATTCCCAGATCTGTAGCTGATTTGTATTATTGATTTCCAAAAAGCAATGTGAGTAAAAGCGTGTGCTGCATAACTAATCACAACTGTCTTTAAAACAGAATCAGCGCTATCCACAGTGTCTTCTGCAATTATAGGAAAACTTCGGGATTTCTGCGTTCATGAGACAAAAAAATTGTAAAGAAACTTTGCGAATTTATCCAGAGGTGAACATAAAGATCACTCAAGTACTGACAAGAAGGAGCAGCTGGATAAGCACATCTAGAGCCAAACTTTCAAAAAACACCTGACTTTGTCAGCAACATCCTTTCCTTCTGAATGCATCTTATTCTGAATGCAATAACAGAGTAAATCATTGATGTAAATAGAATTGCAGATAGAGTAAGCTTTTGTCGTTTCTGTATTCTTAAACCATCTTCCAGTTCCACAATCCCCCGCAGTCACTGTCACGTTTAACGTTCCCTGCTCCTTACCTGTCTTGTTACCCAAATCATCAACACTCAGTTTCATTCAAGGCTTTACCGTCCTTCCTTTCATAGACATAAAATAAGACACACATTTCCTCTACATACGTGTCCAATAATAGTAGTAAACTGGTAGGTACGAGAAAAAGCACAAGATGGGAATGTTCATGACAAGAGCCTCGGCATCAGGGTGAGGATGTGCCTTGTCACCCATTACGTGAGCTCGTCTGCCACCCTTCAGTTGCACTGGGCACACCTTACACTTTGGGGCAAATGCAATGGAGAATACCGACAGTGTACACCTTCAGAAGTGGAATAAATCAACTGTATAAGTAGAACATTTCAGATAAGCTAAGAATTTTGATAATCATAAACAATGCAACATAACTATTATATGTGTTGTTACTTTTTATTTATTCTCACCAAACGTTACATATCTACATGGAAAATGAACATGGGTAATATGTTTATAATCATTCTCACTAAAATACACTGTCAAAATATATTAATGAGCAAACTGAGACACGTTGGCCTTTAGGAAATATCAAAAAGCGTGTGCGCTGTCATTTAGGACAGAATGCATTGTTAATTTGACGCACTCTCTACTGACACAATGTCACGAAAAAAAAGAAACAGCACAGTCCATGCAAACTCATATCCTCCTTGGTTTTTGACCTTATGATTGTCAACATCAAATCAATAAAGTCATTTTAAGAAGATGACAAGTCTGCTATATTCAGTTCAATTAACGCTCCTTTTAAAAAGTTTGCTTATACAGAATATAAAACAAAATATCAATGATGCGGGACTCGCGAGTAGTAACGAATAATATGTGACACTGAGAAATTATAATTCCTAATAACGGGAACAAGTAAAAACTATGACTTCCTAAAACGGACACTGTAAATGTAGGCATTTCAATAAATAATTTAGGAGACTTGTGTGTGCATTTCAATACCAATTTAAGAACCACGTAGGCTACCTGTTGTACTGTAAACGCTACCTCAAGCAGCACTTAACAGTAAATAGTCTAACAGGACAATGACTGACTGAAACGAAGATGCTGCGCCGCTACAATAAAGGGTCACACTGTCATTCCGCATGTTTAGAAGGCGCTGATTGGCTGAAACTGTTTATAGCGAATTGTCTCAAATTGGTAGTGCCGTATAGCAATCAGAAACGAAAAAAACATATCTAGGCATGCTGCACAGTAGTTTGTTTTTCTACAGTACAAATACAGTACGACACCAGGGTCTCCAAACACACAAATATGAAGCTTATTACGTTTTACAGTGAAACTCTTTACATACACAATATAATTATGGATGTGTGCCCCCTGCCCGACTACGGCGGCCCAACCTTCCTTCGACAGCTCGATTCGCTCACTATCCGTCCAAGCTGAAAATATTGTTAAATGGAGGAATTGTAAAAAAAACCTTTCACATGTAGAGGATCAACGACGCGAACCGCTGGTGTTTTTACTGAGACAGTTGCAATACCATTGAGCCACCTAATCGGGATAATTAACGAGCTTTGCACAACTGAACTACTACTACTGTTCTTACAGCGGCGGATGTGGAAATATGTTGTTTGACATATACACGTTAAATTGGTTTAATTGACACGAGAGTTTCATTGTTGTATTCTCCTAATGAAGACAAAAAAACTATATTTATAGATGTATAGGCTACTATATGACGTACGGTTTTGAACAAAATTAAGTGTTCCATAAAAAGGTTGCACGATTTACCTAATCTTTTTATATATATAAAGTTGATATATGACAATATATCTTTGACACTATGTATCAGACAAAGGAAATCACAGCAATCCACAAGAACAATAATTACTTCTCAGCAACTACCTGAATTGTAGTTTAACTATATTAAGTGAAGTGTGTAATGTCAATACGAATTACAAAATATAACTAGAGAGTTAAGTGTCAGATAAACTCTCAAAATATAGAGGTCAATGCCTTTGAGTGTGCTGAGGCTTCACAAAGATTCAGTAACCAGTGACCATGTCTGCTCGAGGCTTTGAAGCCCTATCATGATCCATTCTCAGTACTACGCATGTCTGAGGCTTTGGATCCCCGTCATGAGCTCAGTACTACGCATGTCTGAGGCTTCAAATCCCCATTCGAAGCCCGTCACGACGCAATCTCAGTACTACGCATGTCTGAGGCTTCGAATTTGCTCAAGGCTTCGAAGCCTCAGTTAACCCAGTGCGCATGTCTGAGGCTTCGAATCTGCTCGAGGCTTCGAAGCCACAGTTAACCCAGTGCGCATGTCTGAGGCTTCGAATCTGCTCGAGGCTTCGAAGCCTCAGTTAACCCAGTGCGCATGTCTGAGGCTTCGAATCTGCTCGAGGCTTCGAAGCCTCAGTTAACCCAGTGCGCATGTCTGAGGCTTCGGAGCCCCGTCATGATCTCAGTACTACGCATGTCTGAGGCTTCAAAGCCCCGTTTGAAGCTCATCATGACACAATCTCAGCACTACGCATGACTGAGGCTTTGGATATCCGTCATGATGCAATCTCAGTATGCATGTCTGCTCAGTGCTTCTAACCAAGCTTGATGATTCCAGTGTGCATGTCTGCTTAGTGCTTCGAATCATTATTCATCGAGCTCCAGTTTGAAGTACATATGGCCTCAACAGAGTTCAAAAACTCGACAGAATTCCCATTGAAATGAATGTTTGTGGATGATCCATACATGTTAAATGATTGTTCCCGATAATACTTTGTGGCAAAAAATAAAATTATAAATTATACATCATACAAATGCCGACTTGTAGAATGCATAATGCTGCAAAGAAGACCTTAGTAATACGGGTGACGACACATCTCTCACTATAATACTCTCATAAATATCCATTCTTCACCTCATGCAACGTTTTCATGCAACACTGAACGTATGTCATATAGTATACATCTATATATAATTGTTTTTGTCTTCATTACATACATACATACATACATACATAAAAACATGCATTATATACATCCACCTTGCTGAAAACAGTAGTGGTGCAGCGGTAGCGTTGCCGGTCCATAATAAGGCTTTCGTGGGTTCGGGTCCCATGTCCACCCGTTGTAAATTGTGACCCAAAAGAGCCTGTTTTTCTTTTTTTTTCCATTTAACAGCAAATTCCACCATGGACCGAGAGCGAGCAAGGTGAGAACACTAGTAAAGATATATCAAATGGAAATGTGCATCTTGTTTTATGTCTATAACAAAAAAAAAAATTGAGTGACGATTTCAACTGTTATTGTAGTTGTTGATGGCGGGTTTAGCGGTTTAAAATTTTAAATATTAAATTAATAAGGTGGAATGTGTTCTTACTTGGGGGGGGGGGGGGGGGAGAGCTACACGATAAATGTGTTAGTAACTGGGATTGCGCCTCTATTACTGGAAGATTGCTTAGGAATGATACAGACTGGACAACTATATGTTTTAGGAAATGTTTTATTATTGCACTGTGCTGTGACTAAGACAACTTTTTACTGATTGCCTGTCCGGAACTTGAAGATGTGTTCACGACGGAGGGATGCTGTTGTTAAAAGCAAATGCTTTTTCGGCAGCAGGTCCAGATGTGTTTATCCCGCTGCTATTTGTTGTTGCCTCAGCACTCAAATGGATCTTTAATGCCGACCTTGATACGTGCACTGCTCACTTGATGCATGCACTGCTCACCTCGGAGTATCTCGTGTGTGTCTCTATGTCGGTGTGCCGGTGACTGATCTGCGCCGTGTCTCTCAGCCTCTTTGATGTGCTCCGGATTGACACCTTTAAATGTTTGGTGCAGCAGCGCGAATTCAACCTGATCTACCACAGTGGGTTTGTTATCACCTTATTCAATGGAGGGGTTCATGGACGTCAAATGGCGATGAATAGAAGATGAATTAATGTAAATACGTGAGCTGCCTTACGCAATTAGTCATCGCATTTTGATGGCGATTGCAAGTGGGGATGATTCCCGAACAGATCTCTTATGTGATCCTTCCACAGTAGGCTATCTCTCAAAATTATTTATTTCAAATTGGTTATAAAGATTTCACTTGAGATTATTTTTTTAATTATTATGATGAGTCTTTAGTTCAGATCGAACTCGGGATAGCACTACGCTCAGAATTTGAAACACAACCATCTTAGTTAATTGAGCCACTGACAGCGTCGTTTCTTCGTAGCGAACTCGTTACTTTTGAGCTCCAAAAATATTGTAAAGTATTAATAAATTAAATATTTTAATACTTGATCGAATAATAACATCTGTGATTTAAGGATTTCACCTTTTCTTTCTCAAATGTGCTTACCTATATCATGGCAAAGTACAGGGATAAACCTTTATTTTCTGTCTACTCCGTTTTAATTAAGTCAGACCAAAGAAAACATTTAAGGCTATTAAATGTGATCTCAAGAAAAGATCAGAGTTAATTATAATACTAATAACAGGAGCGATTATAATGATACAGTGCAAAAGTAAATACTAATTGAAAGAGCCGGGAATCCATGAGGTGAAGCGTCTTATTTTGTTTAACTCTTGCTATCGTATAGTGCATTCTGCCTGTCGGCATTAGTTATATTTATATTTTTTAGATATCAGACACTAGAAGCTGCTGACGAACCCTTCTCTTCGTTGTCAGTCTGTAGCTGAGAAAAAATAAAAGCAATAAGAGTTGTAACAGACGTCATTGAAGTGGATCATAAGTTTGTGTAACGTTAATGAAAATGGCCAGGAGATGTCACTAGAGAGGTGTCAAATGCTTCGAAGCTTCGATACGATTTCCGACACAATTGCTTCAAACGTGTTGATGCTTCATGAGGCTTCACTCCGCCCATCACTACCGGACACCACCAGTCGGAGACCACATCTTTATAAATCACACACGTTTATTTTCCATTAATAAATCCAATGTCACACAGCACACAATGCACAAAGCAGTAATCACCCCAAAATCTCTCTCTCTCTCTCTCTCTTTGCCACCTCTACTCTCCTCCTGGGAGCTTTGTCCCAGTCCCAGTCCCAGTCCCAGTCCCAGTCCCACTCCCGACTCTGGCTCACTGACTGTAAGAAGGCGGCGCCTTTTATCCCTAGCCGGATGTGCTCCAGGTGGCTGATGACGTCCATCCGGCGGAAGTGCTGCCGTTTGAACCGGAAGCACTCCGGGCGTCCCAGGCCGATCCCTCCTCCATCTTGCCGAGTGTGGCGGAAGTAACCATATCTGAGTCTCCTGAGGCTTAAAGCGCCCCCTGGCAGTGGCCACGGTTCCCAATAGGTCAGAGCCTCTTTGTCCCTTTCCCGTGGTCCTCTTTTTATCCAGGGCGGCTGCCCCCTTGTGCCCCGGAAGCTGTTAGTGTTCCTTTCCGGTCCCTCCAGGCATCCCGGCCAGGTAATGACCCCAGTCATCTGTGACAATGGCTATTAAAGAAAACAATAATATTACTTAGGGTGGCACGGTGGTGTAGTGGTAGCGCTGCTGCCTCGCAGTAAGGAGACCTGGGTTTGCTTCCCGGGTCCTCCCTGCGTGAGGTTTGCATGTTCTCCCTGAGTCTACATGGGTTTCCTCCGGGTGCTCCAGTTTCCTCTCATAGTCCAAAGACATGCAGGTTAGGTGCACTGGCAATCCTAAATTGTGTTTGTGTCCTGTGGTGGGCTGGCACCCTGCCCGGGGATTTGTTCCTGCCTTGTGCTGGAAGGGATTGGCTCCAGCAGACCCCCATGACCCTGTGTTAGGATATAGTGGGTTGGACAATGACTGACTGACTAATATTATTTAAGAAAAAGGTACATTTAGAACTCAAAACTTGTAGTTCATCTAAGTCCATCAGGTCCTAATGTGCCTAACATATAATGTTATCTTGTGTGTCTCCATGACTGTCTGAGGCTGCATTGCCAGAACTTGAGTTAGATACTAGGCAATGATGTTAAAAGCTTTGAGATCCTGGATGTCACATGGTCTCTGCACACACTGACAGAACATAATGCCCATTTGGCCTCCCAAAAAAAAACACAAAAAATATAAAACAAAAACATATTAAGAGCACACTGACAGTATATGCACCAGTGTATGACCATAAGACTTCTTCTTTCATATGTAACTACCTGTATTAACTGTAAATGACACCACTGCACTGGACATTTGACCACAAACTACACAGGCCCTCTCTACACTTACAATTTGAGTATACAGTTTGAACAGCTAGACGTTTATTCTGGCAATGATATTTCTGGTGATGTCTTTTTTTATTCCAGTTTGTCATATATATACTGTATAATGTCATGAACATAGAATTACAAAGTTCTAATATATTCATCATTTAAGGATATTGAGCTTTAAAGTTTTGACCCTCCATTAATCTTATTTATACAACTCATTTCCTTTAATAGTTCCCCATACTTTTAAACTGTATTTTTGTCTAAAATTGCAGTTATTCCAATTATTTTTTTATTGAAAATGTGACTTTAGAACAATAAGGTTCTGACAAATGATGTGCTAATGACTAAAACTCATTGTACCCTGTTGTGATGGGTGGTGCAAAGAAGTCAAGTTATGGTATTATGAGCACTGGAATAACACATTTCCATTTTTTATTTACCAATTTACATATTAGTAAGTAAACAGCACAACTTCGATCTTGTCTAATTGTGTTAATCTGTACATTATAGTTGATTGGGCCAGCTCTATGGGAGAGACAGGAAAAAGTCAGTACTGGAACTAAGGAAAACAAACCTTTATTAAAAATTATTCAGAAAAAGAAATCTGCAACCATGTCAAATTAAATATTTACAATTAACAATAATAGTGATAGGTCAGTGGACTTGAACTGCACAAAGAAATTAATTTAGTAAACACACTGATCAGGGAATAGACTAAGAAATTGAACCATTAAAACTGAAAAATGTCCACTGTAATATTATATACAGGTATTTATACGTTTAAAATAAAAATATAATGTAGTTGAATACATGAATTTGTAATACCCAATAAAGAAATAACTGTACAATGCAGTTATTTGACACTTTGAAATAAAAAAATAAAATTGACATTTGGCTAAAAACTTAGATATTCCAATAGTTTTAGACGTAGCAGTACTTAATCAAGAATCTTAGGCAAAAACAGAAAAACGTGTCCTTTACATTTTACTACAATAGCTAATTAAATGTACAATTGGTTCATGCATAGTAAGTTTAAATAAGCAGAAATAAGAAAGAAAATATTGAAAGGCAAAAGACAAATAAGAAAACTGGCAGATTTATTGTGTGTGGGTAAAATCCCAGGTTTTAATGTCTCAACAATGCTATCCTTGTGCTTCTATTGTTTAAACTTAAGTGTGTCAGATTCTTCTCTCTCACTATTAAGAAAATAAAATAAACATAACAATGAGCTCTCAAACGTGAAACCATGTTGGACATAAAAAAACAAAAAACAAAAAAACAAACGTATACATTAGTCATCTGAAAGCACATCTCCTGCCCATCTCTCTATTATAAAAAAAACGAGACGTGATCTTCTCAGAAGATACTTTAAAGACAGGCAAGATGAAAGAGATTGGCCACAGGGCATCTCGCGGGGACCTTAAACATGAGACTTGGTGCCAAGAGATTGCAATTTGACATCCCCTGAGAAACACTTTAATGTCATGCGAGACAAGGCAGTGAGTCAACATTTAAAACAAGCTCACGGACATCTAACCTAGCAGTTGTTGGAATGCTTTTGGCAAACAGACATCATGTGCTCCCAGCTCTTAAAACAACAACAAGCGACAAACAGAACACACAGCTTGCCAGCAGCAGCAGCAGGAAGCCAGTAGATGATCCGACCACTTCTCCTTAGCGTGTGTACAACCAAACCCCTCCAACCCCCCCAACTTCACAACGCGGGTGGCAGAGATGCAAAGTGGCAAAAAGACAGCTGCTGTACAGGCTATGAAATGATCGACGTAAAGCGCAACAAGCAGAAAACGCAGCACGCCAGCAGCTAGAAGTCAGCAGATGATCTGACTGCAACTCATTAGCGTGTGTTCAGCCCCCCATCACAATGCGAGCAGAGTTATACATCCTACAAGAAAGAGATTTACCATGCCCGGGGCTGGAAATAAAGGACAAGTATTGTTTTTACAAAAGTTTAAACTAAATAATGCATATGTAACAATTCCCATGAAAATAACAATCTCTTAAAATTGTATAACTGGTAAACCAAACCCGGGGGTGGGCGAAGCCCCCTAGTTTCATTTAGAATAAACCCAGGCTACTTTATGGCACACTTCTAAAATGCACTTTCAACAATACTGAAAGTGTTTTACCAATGAATACTTGAAATTGTACTTAAAAAAAAAAAAAAAAATATTATATATATATACACACACACACACACATATATATATATATATATATATATATATATATATATATATATATATATATATATATACACACACACACACACACACACATATATATATATATATATATATATATATATATATATATATATATATATATATATATATATGTTCTTTATTTCGCCTTGTACAATTTCTTGTACAGTATTAGGAATTTGTTAGTTTTTGCATACCCCTTGGGGTCAGAGCGCAGGGTCAGTCATTGTACAGCGCCCCTGGAGCAATTACAGATTAGGGGTCTTGCTCAAGGGCCCAGCAGAGTAGAATCTCTTTTGGCAATGACGGAGATTCGAACCGGCATCCTTCAGGATACCAGCACAGATCCTAAGCCTCAGCTTCACCACTCCGCCCATTAAATATATATACTAGGGGGCTTCACCCCCTACTCCCTTTGTTCGCCAACCCCCGAGTTTGCTCCAGTAGAAATACAATTTTTTTATTTTGTTTTCATGGGAATTGTTAAATATGCATCATGTTCACTTTTTATTTTAAAACTTCCGTACAAATTTCTTTGAACACTTTTGTTCTTTTGAGTTCCAACATACTGAATCTTTTAAATGAGGTCCGTGAGACATGTGCTTAATGACTTTGTACCATAATTCAGGATAGGTTTCTCTGTTTGGAATCTCAGCACAGACAAACCAATCTACAACATCAGCAGTTAATAATTTATTTTGCAAAGTAACCAATAAATGCATGTGAGGCAAACCCCGTTTTTGAAATTCGATGGTGTAAATGTATGCTCTGATTTGCCCGAACACCATTTGGAGTTCATTCAATGAAAATAAGACTTTCTGATAAAACAATCCACTTACAAAAGTGGGAACATCCAGAGCCGATGTAGCCGGTGGCATTGTTCTCAAGAATCTGCGGATTTCTGGCCATTGTGGACTGCACGTCATTGTAATAAATAAATCTGGCTGACCGATAGTTCGGGATATTGCCATTTCATCATGATATAACTGTTGCAAAGCTCTTGGACTACCTTGATATCATGATATTACTGCTTTACCTGTTTTGAATTTGTCTGAGCTATTGATATTTGAATTTTGAACATGATCAATGAGCCCTTGCATACGTTCCGTTCTAAGTTTAGCTTAATTCGATTTAATAAAGAAGAGATGATTAGCTTTGACTTTTAGATACGCATTAATAATGTAATGTTGCGAAAAACGTTGAGATGATAGAAGTGGGTTAAATACATAGGAATGTGTCACTAATTTGGACCCGAAATATCGTGTGGGTGTTATACGTTTTCCTGAATGTGTTTGTTTCATATTTTACGACCACCCTGTTTCGCCATCTGGGAAGAGCAAAGGAAAGAGTAAAGGATCTGAATGTGGTGATGTATTTGATAGAAATGACGAATAGTGCTTTGCTTTTGGATAAACACAAATATCTACTTTTTCTTTGATATCTCTGTCTTTCGAAATTATTATGGCTGACAATTCCTCACATGTTGGTTTATTATAAATGCGACTGTGATCTTTCGGATTCAGATAGAAATCCAAGACAATTTCTTTGTCCGTGTTCTCTAGATAAATGTTGTGTAAAGTGCGATACTTTTGGACGCATGGATTTGTATCCATTATTGGCTGTATAATGTCTAGTACATCGGATCGTTTAACTCTTTCGATTCGATGTTGCGCTTCTCCATGATCATAAATATACACCTGACCAAATTGTGGACCACAGATTCTCATAGAGTATGGTTCATTATTGTGTTTTGTACATTGAATGATGCTAACGCAAAAAGATTATTGTAGATGCGTATATTTTGCCTGTAGTGTTTGTGGATATCCTGTTCACCAAACAACAAATCTTTTAATTCTCGCGGAAATGCCTCTTCATTGGGAAGTAGCAGTACTTTTCCCTGATGGCAACACGAATTTGCCGATCTACAACTCTCCGACTTAAACTTTAAAGCCTTACAATATCTATATACTTCCGACATATCACCTATGTCCATATATTCGATCAGTGTTTGCTGTTCTGTTATTTCACAGAGTAATCCGGGCTGATTATCCCTTTTTTTTTGCATTCTTTTCTCTCCAACGCTTTTGGGTCTCTTTTTGATGCGCTACTCTTTCTTCTTCGCTTAGTCATGGTTGTGTCATCTTCAACTTATCAGTTGTTTTAGAGCTACTCTTTTTTCTTTGCTTTTTAGATGACTGTGATCTTGTTTGAAAATGGTTGTAAGTAGGGCGGTGCAACAACCGAGAGGTTACATCACCATGATTTTATTTGACAAGTTACTGTCTCATGGGAACATGCCTTCTCTTTCTGCTTCCAACGGATGTCAGTATGATGTGACTTGACCGTGTCGTGGGAAGTGAAAGTGTCTCTGCCTCTCTGAAGTGTCTCTCTTCAAGATCACGTCTCGTCGCAGGATTTTCTTTTATAATATATAGTCACACCTGCACTTGGGAGAAGATTGATAGGCACAAATAATGTTGTTTCTCAGCCAGACCAAGAGTTGGCACTGTCGTCTAACCATCTCTCCTTTTGTCTCTTTGCAGACCAGCAGAAGAATCAACCAAATAGCGACATCACTTTTGGCCTTTCCTGATGACACCTTCCCTTTCACAACCCACCTATCTAGACATCACTTTCTCTTCCGGCCACCCAGGACCATCCCCTTCCTGTTTCCACCATATAAATGCCTCTGTTTTGCCTTCTGTATTCAGTACAGTTTTGAGCTCAATTGTAACTGTGTTTTTTTTTTTTCTATGCATATTTCAGTATACGGGTTGGCCATCCCCAAACCTTTTTGAGTCCCCTGCTCTCCTTATTTACAGTATATATTTTAGTTTATATCCTCATGTAAGTCACTATAACTAAATGATAATGGTACTGAAAAGAAGAAGACTTAATTGTTTGTTTCAAATGACATGCCTTTGAGTGTATACTGGACCATCTATTAACTTCTTCTCTGTCTCTGCTAGTGAAATCTTCTCAACTCTTTCCAGAGCTTTAATAAGAGCTTATCACAAACATGAAAAAAGAAGTCATTGTTCACACAGATACATGACATGCTCACTAAAGATTTATTGTAGACAAACTAAACTCTAGCATTAATACATCCAGAAAGACAAATACTCTATCCATTCTTTTAAAAGTGCCAACAGCACGACATCCAAGTAATTGTGCATGTCATCTATCAGTTCTTCGTTTTCTATATAGGTCATTACCGTGCTGACCATTAGGATCATTATAATTGTCATACCATTTGAATGACACATCTTCAGAAAAAATGGCCTGTTAAATAAGAAAATGCAGTTTGTTATTTTAATAACATGAGAGCTATCTCTGACAGCAGAAAGATCAAAATCAAAAAAGTTTATTAGTTGTTATTTGAACAAAGTTACCAGCAATTGATCACTTGCACTAAGATTCTTCATTATGAAGAAAGAAAATGCCAGAGGGGTGGGAGAAGGTAGTCCTTCCTTTGAAACACATCTTCATAAATATCAGGACATCCAGTGATTCTCAGTACTGTAACATTGCGGTTAAAGCAGTAGCAGCAGCACATCTCTCTTTTCATTCCAAGTTACTGCAATAAAGAAGCTTGCCTAAAGCAGGAATCAAGAAGCAGCAAATAAGTAAAACCAAAAGACTAACAAAATTTGAAACATATGTTCTGTAACAAATGTAGAGATAAAATTAGTTTAATCTCTTTTTGAATTTTAGAACTTCATTTAATCCCATTTGTTGATGTAAAATAAAGTTGTGACATACAAAAATATTTGGCAAGGGCTAAATTAGCACAAAAATAACCCAAATTATAAAATAATTCTAATAATACTTAGATTAAATCAAAATAAAACACTGAAAAATTATAATGTGAACCATAGTAGTTAAAAAATCACTGAGTCTGTATATACAGTGGGTACGGAAAGTATTCAGACCCCCTTCAATTTTTCACTCTGTTATATTGCAGCCATTTGCTAAAATCATTTAAATTAATTTTTTCCCTCATTAATGTACACACAGCACCCCATATTGACAGACAAAAAAAAGAATTTTTGAAATTGTTGCAGATTTATTAAAAAAGAAAAACTGAAATATCACATTGTCCTAAGTATTCAGACCCTTTGCTCAGTATTTAGTAGACGCACCCTTTTGAGCTAATACAGCCATGAGTCTTCTTGGGAAAGATGCAACAAGTTTTTCACTCCTGGATTTGGGGATCCTCTGCCATTCCTCCTTGCAGATCCTCTCCAGTTCTGTCAGGTTGGACGGTAAACGTTGGTGGACAGCCATTTTTAGGTCTCTCCAGAGATGCTCAATTGGGTTTAAGTCAGGGCTCTGGCTGGGCCATTCAAGAACAGTCACAGAGTTGTTGTGAAGCCACTCCTTCGTTATTTTAGCTGTGTGCTTAGGGTCATTGTCTTGTTGGAAGGTAAACCTTCGGCCCAGTCTGAGGTCCTTAGCACTCTGGAGAAGGTTTTTGTCCAGGATATCCCTGTACATGGCCGCATTCATCTTTCCCTCGATTGCAACCAGTCATCCTGTCCCTGCAGCTGAAAAACACCCCCACAGCATGATGCTGCCACCGCCATGCTTCACTGTGGGGACTGTATTGGACAAGTGATGAGCAGTGCCTGGTTGTCTCCACACATACCGCTTAGAATTAAGGCCAAAAAGTTCTATCTTGGTCTCATCAGACCAGAGAATCATATTTCTCACCATCTCAGCGTCCTTCAGGTGTCTTTTAGCAAACTCCATACGGGCTGTCATGTGTCTTGCACTGAGGAGAGGCTTCTGACAGGCCACTCTGCCATAAAGCCCTGACTGGTGGAGGGCTGCAGTGATGGTTGACTTTCTGCAACTTTCTCCCATCTCCTGACTGCATCTCTGGAGCTCAGCCAAAGTGATCTTTGGGTTCTTCTTTACCTCTCTCACCAAGGCTCTTCTCCCCTGGTAGCGCAGTTTGGCCGGACGGCCAGCTCTAGGAAGGGTTCTGGTCGTCCCAAACGTCTTCCATTTAAGGACTATGGAGGCCACTGTGCTCTTGGGAACCTTAAGTGCAGCAGAAATTTTTTTGTAACCGTAGCCAGATCTGTGCCTTGCCACAATTCTGTCTCTGAGCTCTTCAGGCAGTTCCTTTGACCTCATGATTCTCATTTGCTCTGATATGCATTGAGCTGTAAGGTCTTATATAGACAGGTGTGTGGCTTTCCTAATCCAAGTCCAATCAGTATAATCAAACACAGCTGGACTCAAATGAAGGTGATCTCAAGGATGATCAGAAGAAATGGAAAGCACCTGAGTTAAATATATGAGTGTCACAGCAAAGAGTCTGAATACTTAGGACCATGTGATATTTCAGTTTTTCTTTTTTAATAAATCTGCAACAATTTCAAAAATTCTTTTTTTTTGTCTGTCAATATGGGGTGCTGTGTGTACATTAATGAGGAAAAAAATTAATTTAAATGATTTTAGCAAATGGCTGCAATATAACAAAGAGTGAAAAATTGAAGGGGGTCTGAATACTTTCCGTACTCACTGTAACTGAGTAAATACAGATACAATCTGTGAGAACAATGGCAACCTGCCCTGGATTTAACTCATTGGATAACCATAGTAGCCAATCTGTGGCACAGGGAAAATGCCTGTTATTGAAATAACAATTAACATATAAGCAACAATTAACATATAATCACAATTGAGGTAATTAACAAACTTATTTTTAAACGCCACTTTTTTTTTCTTCACAGTCTACTGAAAATAAAACAAAAGCATTCAACTTCCATTCCTTCCAAGATGCCATCAAAACTCTAAAATGTTTCATAAACTGTCATTTTGGTAAAGGTAACATGGTTCCATCATGTATAAACATGAACTGTAACCTTTACATTCTGCAGTCATCTTAGATGTTAAAATTAAAATATTGGTGAATATTAAGCGGATGTTAGGTTGACCTTGTCTATTGTAAATAACAACATACTAAACTGACCACTACATCAACTACTGAGGTATTTACATACTATAGAAAAAATAAGCAGTGTATGAAAAAATTATGATAAACTACAACTATGAAAAGGGTTGTAATTTTTTTTTTTAACAAATATCTTGTCAATGTAAATATAAATAAATTACCTCAACAATGACATTAAAAACATTTGGTGCATGGTTCATCATATAACCAATCCCAGGGTGCATTAAAGGCTTACCATTAAATTAATAACACTCATCAATTCACTACAAACAGATTCAGCATATGTCCCAGGTGAATGTCCTGAGAAGCTCATCACCACCCAAAAAAATCTGGAAAATACCAAATCATCCAATAGACACAGCACGACTATAACCCTTGTAATGTGGAGAACGGCCATGAAATAAAATGTTTGCTGTACATGGATCAGGAATAAAATCTGAGGTCTGCTCGCACTAAAGTCCTTAGCACAACAAGTCTTTCTGGGTGTAGGGCTTTGTTCTACCATTTAAAGTGGCTTTTCTGTACACTAGGATTAGAAAATCATTAAAAAGGGGACCAATGCAGTTCTGAAATACTAACAATTTATTTCTTGTATAGCTCAAAATCACTCAGTGGGCTTAAACAGAAATCCAGACTACAGAAATTTTCCAGGCTTTTTGAGTGGTTGTGGGTATTTCAGGACATTCACTCTGGGGCATGTGTATAATCTGTTTGTAGTGATTTAATGAGTGTGATGTTGTAATGGTAAGGCTCTAATGCACACTGGGATTGGTTATACTGTACAATGAACCATGCACTAAATGTCATAAAAGTGTGGGATGGATTTCTGATTTCCAATATGCCATTTATTGCTAGGTTGTCATCATTTATCCCTTCTACACCACTGTGTTGAGGATTATATGTTATCTCAGGTAAATGTGTTTGTTATAATTTTGACCCAAGATAGATTTGAAGGTTTCCACCATATTTACAGTAGAACTATTAATTTCTAGTGCCGTTTGCGAAAGTCGATTACTATTCCACTGTCCTGGTGGTGTTGAGTGCTGGTTTGCTTGTAGCACATCAAGACAAAAGAAGAGTCACCTTTCTTTTTGCTGTTACATTTCCATTAGTAATTAGTCCAATGGAGAGGATATCATCAGCAAACTTAACAAATTTTACTGAAGGGTCAGTGGACCTACAGTCATTGGTGTGCAGGAAATTGGGTACTGGGAAAAACATACAGCCTTGAGGGGCACCTGGGCCAATATGGAGAAAGTTTCCCGTTTGTTAAAAAATTATAAATCTACAGATGGAAGCATTCACTTCAGTATGTAGAAGTTTAGTTAACAACAGTTCAGGGGCAAAGGTGTTAAATGCGGAACTTACACCAGAATACTGTTTGTATGTTCCTTCACAGTCGAGGACTCTAGGACAAAGTGTGCACCCAGGTTTATGGCATCATTCACAGATCTGTTTGCCCTTATATGCAAACTGAAGTGGGTCAAGATGTGGAGCAGTAACAGACTTTCATATGGGTTAGAACTAGTGGTTTAAATACTGTATTTTAATTAGAAATGACATAGTGACAATTGGCCTGTAATCACTGAGGCATCTTATTTTGTTTTTTGGTAACTTAAACAATAACAGAGGACTTAAAGTAATCTGGAACAGCATGCAAGAGACTGGTTAAAGATGTCAGTAAAAAGAGGACCAAACTGGCTTGTACAGTATTTGATTGTTGCAGGCGACGCTGAATCAGGACCAGCAGACTTTTTTGTATGTCTGTTTAGCAAACAGCTTTCAGACACCATATTCCTTTATTTAATAATAATAATAAAAAAAAAAACAACTTCTGAGATGAAGTGACTGGTGTCAGAACCACTTCCACTTCAGGTTGGGAAGAGCAAAGGGATGATTGATACTCTTGCTCCTTTTTGTTGAAATCTGCTGTAAAATCTATTAAGCTCATCAGGGAGGGAAGACTCTGTGGGGGCACTAGAAGATATCTTTTTTATAACTAGTAATAGATTGAAGGCTACTCCATACAGAGGGGCAATTGTTTGATGAAAACCTAAACTCCAGTTTACCTTTGTGTTTTCATTTAGCCTATCTTATTGCATTGTCAAGTCTATTCTTGGCCTAGTTGTTGGCTTCCTTATCATTAGTTTTAATGTTTAATTTAATATTCAACCAGTTTGGCATTCATATATGTTCTATTAGCAATAAATCAAATTCTTTAACAAGCATATAATGATAATACTAATAATAAATAATTTACTGACATACATGAGCTCTGCACAAAGACATTTGAAAAGTATAAAGACAAACCATTAAAATAAATGTACTTATCCACTTTTACTTTATACATAATCGGTGACAAGCGGTGGATGAGCTGAAATGAAGACATGTCACAAATGACCAACTTTTTAAAACTTTATTTTGTGAATGCAATCGATTTATTTAAATGGTACATGTATTTCCATTTCCACTTTCTTAATTTTAGATACCTCAGGTACTACATAAAATGACATAAAAATTTAAAAGTCTCCTGACGTAATCCTGCACGTCATGGAATTGCACATCCACGGAAGAAATAAAATAAAAAGTTCCAATTCAATGGTGAAGATGTTTCTTCTTGAGCCAGACGGTAAGGTAAATGATTTATAATACAAGGACCTGTGAGCATGGTACTAGCAGGCACTCCTAGTGTTGTAAAATGAGAGCAGTAATTAAGGTCATAATTCAAAAATACTGAAAGGCACACAAAAACAAAATTTTAACCAGGTGTTTAGAAGAAATAGCAGATCCCACAATAAACAAAATAAATTTGTCAACAACTGGAATAAGGGCTTCCAGCCTCTACCTATTAGAGTAATACAGGTTTTAAGTTAAATATCATCTGCAAACACCTGCTTAATCTAGCCCAGTAAAAGACTCCTACCAATTTTTTGTTTACCTGAACTGGGTAAATCCAGGTTTAAACAGATTACATCCATTTGTCAAGAAGATCATTCCATTTCTTTATCCCCCTTTTATATTTGGCCTTGGTATTAAGAGAGATATCCTGGTGCTGGTGTCCAGTCTTGGGTCTGGAGAATGATTTTGATTAAGCCAATGTCTAAATTAGAAAGCAGATATTATGCTTATCAGAACATGCCACTTAATTTCATGTTCCATGTTCCCATTATTCTATAGTGGTATACATTTCTATCAGGGTATACTGAATATTTCCAGGGTGGAAAAAAAGGGAAAATTAGCCCCATATATTTTGGTAATAACCTTTCTTGGAAAAGCTGCATAATAATTAACACACACAATAGTGAAAATGGTACTAGGTTAGGCTTTTAGGTACTGACCACTTGTTAGCTTGGACTCATTCTTTCTTATTTCTTAACTAGTAAGCAATTAGCACTGAAGAAGTTAAAACTCTTGGTTGACAGAAGTATTGTAATAGAGAATAGCAGAGTATAGCAAAAAAATTTTTACCTGCATGTTCGACAAACATGCATTATCAGGCACTTGAATTAAAAAAATAAAAAAAGGAAAAATTAAAAAGAAGTAAAAAAGAGTGTCATGCTGTTAAAATCTTTTATCACAATAAGCATTTTTCACAAGACTCCTCACAGCTCCAGAGACCTGAGTTTGAGTGTCTGTAACTTGTTTTCATGCCTTTGCAGGTTTTCCTTCCACATTCCAGCTGGTCAGGTAAATTGGTCCTGTGTGTATTTGAGTGCCCTATGGTAGGCTGGAATCCTGTCTGGGGTTCCCACTCTATGCTCTCTGGTGCTGGGGCAGACAGTAAGTTGAAGAAAGCAACTGAGAAAATGGATAAATTTCAAAGAAATGAAGGAAAGCAACAAGATAATTTGAGACTGCAAACAGACAGTCAGGCTTTGCTATCCGGTTAAACATAATGTTTAATTAAGATCATACTAGCAGCTGGGCTGGAGTGAATGGCTAGGGCAGCTGTTGCTCCCCAATACCAGTACTGGACACCCCTGCTTCAATCAAGGCTTTATTGGGACTCTTCATGAAGAATGTGAAGGATGAACCACACAGGGCTAAATACATCTGCATACTACCAGTATGAACCAGCAAAGTGCACAATCTAGACCACCTTGTTAAGGCTAGTTAGACCAGAAGATGGAGAATAGGGATAAGTTTAAAAACAAAGTGTCATTTAATATTTTAGTTCATGGCATTCTTTCTGTGAAAAAAAGTTTCTTAAAAATAATTAAAGGACAAAATGTTTCTTTAATTGAAAGTTGTTATGCAGCAAATGTCGCGACACCCACACATATCTTAATCTATACTCTACACCTGCGCTAGACTAGGGAAAAAAAAAAACAAAAATCAGAAAAATAAACATAAGTAACTGTCAATAAAGACATTTGTTGCTCTTAAAACACACCATAATAAAGTCTTCATTACAAATTTAAAATGTGGTTCACTCTGCATGTTTTTGATTTTTTATTTACACTCTGACCAAGAGAAATGCTGTACTAGTGTCTCTAAGAAGACTGAAAAGAAAAGAAGACTGAAAACAAATCTCCTTTCCTTTCAGCGTCCTCAGCCATAGATCTCATTAATAACTGAACTCTGGATCAATGCTGAGTTAGTCTACATGGTGTTCAACCAATCAATACCACCATTAAGTTTATCAAACTGATAGATAATTGATTCCATATATATCTGAAATTTGGTCAGCTTCTAAATTTGTAAGATGTATGGGTATAGTATGTTAAAAAACGACTAGAAGGTTTCCATTCATTTAAAAATAATTAATTATTGATACTTCAATGTTCTGTCCCCCTCCCCCACCCAGTATAAAATCCCCTGTAATGTTGGACCAGTGGCACAGGATCTGGCTATCATGTCCAACAGTGTATTCAGTATGACATATAAATATTAATATATCTGGCACAAAGCAATAGTGTCATACAGTTTTAAACATAATAAAATGTCCAAGCACATGCTTTGTATACCACTAGTTATTATTAAATCAAGCTTGTGTATTATTAGTTATTTCAGAAATTTAAGTTGTTCTGTGCCACAAATTCAAATCAGTTGATTAAGAATTGAAGCAATATAACAAAAAGTAACATTTGCATTAGGAAACGTTAAAAATAAAAGATTGCTTTAAGTGGGATAGGATAAGCAGACAGACTTTTTCATTTTCTTAATTGTAGAAATAAATATGGGAAATAAACAAAAAGTTGATGCAAGCTGCAAATAAATTGTTACTGAATAACAAATGGCAGAAACATCACTTTTTAGCAGCTTAACAAAATATGTGGCTTTAATCTACTTTCTCAAAACTCTTGACATTCATTACACAAGTTGGTCAGGTGTGATCTATAAAAGTGAGCAAAAGGTAAAATATGGTATTCTGAGACTATGTTATAGATTCTGATGCCTTTCAAGATAGACATTTTTCATTCTGACACAATTATGCTTGGAGTATAGAGAACACTATTACAACATGGCCTCCTAACAAACCTTGAGTTCAGTATGTATTTATTTTCCATTTATATGTCTTGCAGTATTCACTTATGTCAATATTTCATTAACTTATGTCAATATTTCATTAAGTTGTTCAGATCTTTCCCAAAAGACAGACAACACAGCACCCTTTGAAAAGTAAACAACTTACTATAACAAAATATCCCAACAATGAATACCTTGTTTCAAAAGGCAAGAATAAAGGACTTTGGTGGCAAAAGATGTAAAGAAGCCATATCTAGAAACAGAGAAATGGCAGAAAAGTAAGCCACAAGGGCAGAATAAAGGCTGAAAAAGCAAGAAAGATAATTTCTTAGGAAAATAAAAACAGTAAAGTGCTATTTTTTAAAAAAAATCTATGGAAACACTTTTCAAGTGGCCATGCTTCTAATTATAATCTGTTCTTTATAAGGCATGTTATATGCTTGGGGGAAATAAAGTAAAATATGGCATCAATATCAACAAATTAAAAGAGATATATACTGTATATCGTTTGTGGATTAATATCAGCAGCTTATTAGTTTAGCATGTCATCCCTAAATGGATTCCAGGAGGCTAAAATCTAACTTTGTAACATATTCCAAATAAATTGTTTTGATCAAAATGCTCTTTTACAAAAGTTGCAAAATAATTGTTACAAAAAACCCTCACTTAATCTTCAATTCATTGTCTTCTAAAGAAAATCAGCTTGTGATACTTTGAAATGTGAATCTTCTGACTGGATGGTCACAATTTTGCAAAATGCCACTCAGTTTTTCCAAACACTGCTATTGGTTTGCTACAAATAAACATCTCCACAATTAAGAAGATTCAGGAGTAGTTTCCAGATTAACTTTTAACGAGGTACAGCCAAGCCACTGGATAGAGGCAGCAAGGCTGCAAAGGTCAGTGGTCAAGATGAAAAGGATGGTGGCTGAGGAGTCTGTGAAGAAGGGGAGTCAGAGTTTGCTGCTGCTTCATCCACTTCTTCAGAGTCCCAGACTTCACTATGAAGGTAGTCCGCAAAGAGGGCCTTTGCTCGATGCAGTATCCGGTTAAGGTTGTGTTTCCTGACAAGTCGGTCAAAATGCATGGCAAGTTCGTTGTAGTCTAAGTTATTCTTCATAATGTGATCACGATGCTCTAACAAGATAGACAAACACAAAAATAACATGAAGGGATTACCTTTACCAAATTCATGAGGTGGGGGCAGAGAGATGGGTGGGGTGTTAGGCTGCAGTTTACTGTCATCCTTTTGAGGTGTTGATACACCCCCTATATGTCCATCAGTGGAAGAGGTTGAAGCTCCTCCTCTGTTTGAAAGCAAAGGAGAAGATGCTCGGCCATTGCACAAACAAGGTGAGGAACCTAGTTTGCCTGTGGGTGTAGATGGGGAACTCAATCGTTTGTTGGAAAGAGGAGACACAGCTCGCCAATTGGGCAAGCAAGGAGAGCCTTTTTCATTAGCAATACAGGGAGAGACAACTCTTCCAGCAGTAAAACAAGGTGAGGCTGCTCTCTCATTAGAAATGCAAGGAGACGATGCTCTTCCATTGGTCTGGCAGGTGGTAAATTGTGTGGTCTCCCTTCCGCTAGGAGTCGATGGTGATGATAATTTACCACTGGGGGACTGTCTACCACTACTACCAGCTTTTCTTACAAATGTGGGAGATACAGTGGGTATCTGTGGTTTTTCACTAGCTGTTGATTTAATCAAGGGCTCTTGCTCCCCAAAGTCTTCTTCACTATCTTCAGTTTGCTGTCGTGAAGGAAGTCTGTGGCCAGCCACAGAACAGTTTAAAATAGGACGCACATCTGTGGCCATAATCAATTCTTCATCTATATCAAAGCTTTCACTGTTGCGGGCACTGTAGTACTTGAATTCTCCAAAACTGGCCTGCTTGTTCAGGGGTGCAGGTAGAGATGTACTGCTCTTTCTTTTGTCTTCTTCCTTTAAATCATACTCCTCCCTTGGCATCTGCCGTTTTGTTGGCTCATCAATAATTTTTGCTGACTTTTCCCATTCGTTTTCCACTTGGTCCTCTTGCATGAAGTTGTGGTATTGAACACAGTCTGGTTTAAGCTTTAACAGTTGTTTTTTTGCTCTTTGTTCCATTTGTTCTACTGGACGCATTACTGGCACTTCTTTGAAAGATCCCACACCATCACCCTCCTCCCGTCCCTCCAAGAAATCTGGATTTAGTCTTTGACTCCAACCTCTTGGCTCTATTAGACTCTGCTCATGGTCTTGGCTTCCTAATTCCTGCTCTTGAGTAGGCCTCAACATGTGTCGATACCTCTGCCTCTCACTTAGGTTATCCTCGGCTCCTGTAGTTGTTCTCTCCCGTTGCTCCAAGGGCAGACCAACCAACTCCACCTCAGTTTCAGGAGGATCAGGTGGCAGTGAGCTCCAGGTGACCTCAAGCATGCGTAAAGCATCTTCAAAGGCAAATTCTCTCTTTAGCTCCAACAGCAGCCAACGGTAGCAGAAGAACAGATCATCTGCTCCTTTGGAAAGCAAGTAAGTATAGAATTCTGGGTCAGAGTACCGTAACAAAAGTTTCAGATGTTGGAATTTGACTGACATGAGATGTCCATCTGTATGAAAGTTGCCTTCTAGTCTCTTCATGATGCCACAAAAGCAAATAAAAGCATGAGCTTCATTGTCCATCACAGCAAGGATTGGGGAGGCAATGTCACTCATACCTTGACAGTAGGATACCTATTGAAAAGGAAGAGAAAGGGAAAGCGATCCACCATATATAAATAAAATGATATTAATATAAACATAGGCAAAATATTTGGGGAAAGTAAACAATGCTATGTTAATGTTCTCTTCCAGTTTCATTAATAAGCACACTGCCAAAGATATACATTTTGTCAAGGACAAATTATACATCACATAAACACGTATAAGGGCACATTTTGTTATGCATTTGATAAGGTTAAACTGATAATATAACATCTTAGCACTTTGTAAATCAAATATTAGGGATGTCACAAGAAGTGATACTTCAGTATTAAATTGAAACCTTCATACCAGAAACATAACAGTACTGGACTTTTTAAAGAATCAGTAAATATCATATAAAAGTTGTTGCTGCACTGATGAGCAACTGAAAGTAGACATATTACTTCAGAAGGCACAGTAATACATGATAAAAGTGGGAATGAAAAGTACACATTGAAGTCGTTCATGGTACTAAAGCACCACATTAACACATCTCAAAAAGAAAAACTGAAGAACTTGTGTCTAGAAATGCTTCGTGTTTGAGGCAGGAGAATTTTGGCAAGATTGGTGAAATGATGTTTATCATTGAAAGAAAAAAATGGCAAACACACACACACAGGCTTTCATTATTGCCACTTTTATTCCATTATGGAGATCGCTCAGAAATAGATTTAGTATCAGGTCACGGGAGAAAATTTCACACGTATCCACAATTAAGCATAAAAACAACAGGTGCAGCAAGTAAAAATTGAGGCAGGTTTCAAACTAAGTGGCTCTTTGACTTGTGTACACCTGCAGTGAACGAAGCTACTCTATTTGATAATAACAAAATAAAATGTTTTTAGTGTTTAAATTCTATGAAGTTCAAAGCACGTCTCTCTAGTAATAGAACATATACTGCAATGACAGAAATGCACCACTGAGATACGCAGTTATAGCAATACAGGCAACACAGCATACTGAATATGAATCTACAAGCGGTAAATTGGTGTCAGACATTTGTTTTTTTGTAGGTGAACCAATGTTCATGAGTATAACACCAAACGTGACAAACGTAGTGAAAGCACATTTAGTATATCACATTTGATAAGTATGTTGGCGAATGTAATGCAGTCTATCAGTGACTCACCTGTTAAATATTAATATTTAAAGTTTTTAACAAGCTAAAGATGCATATATAAATCTTGTAATAAATTTAACACATAACTGGTATTCTATGACAAATCAGATTTTGTCATAGAATACCGGTTAACAACAAAAACAGCTTTAAAAATGTGTTAAAATATAAAATTATATCAGAATTCACAAATCCAACAGTAGTGTTATAATATTTCAATATTTATTATTATTGATTTTAGAGCAGTATTTTACAGTTACAGGAAAGAAAATGTCAGAATAAATTTAGAATGTGTACATGGTAAGATGCCCGAAGAGGCAACGTGGGTCCTCCTTCCCATGGGCTCACCACCTATGGGAGGGGCCAAGAAGGTCGGGTGCAGTGTGAGTTGGGTGGTGGCCAAAGGCGGGGACCTTGGCGGTCCGATCCTTGGCTACAGAAGCTGGCTCTTGGGACGTGGAATGTCACCTCTCTGAAGGGGAAGGAGCCTGAGCTAGTGCGCGAAGTTGAGAGGTTCCGGCTAGATATAGTCGGGCTCACCTCGACGCACAGCTTGGACTCTGGAACCAATCTCCTTGAGAGGGGCTGGACTCTCTACCACTCTGGAGTTGCCCCCAGTGAGAGGCGCCGAGCGGGTGTGGGTATACTTATTGCCCCCCGACTTGGAGCCTGTACATTGGGGTTTACCCCGGTGGACGAGAGGGTAGCCTCCCTCCGCCTTCGGGTGGGGGGACGGGTCCTAACTGTTGTTTGTGCTTATGCACCGAACAGCAGTTCAGAGTACCCACCCTTTTTGGAGTCCCTGGATGGGGTGCTAGAAGGCATACCTTCTGGGGACTCCCTCGTTCTGCTGGGAGACTTCAATGCTCACGTGGGCAATGACAGTGAGACCTGGAAGGGCGTGATTGGGAGGAATGGCCCCCCCGATCTGAACCCGAGCGGTGTTTTGTTATTGGACTTCTGTGCTCGTCACGGATTGACCATAACGAACACCATGTTCAAGCATAGGGGTGTTCATATGTGCACTTGGCACCAGGACACCCTAGGCCTCAGTTCGATGATCGACTTTGTGGTCATGTTGTCGGACTTGCGGCCACATGTCTTGGACACTCGGGTGAAGAGAGGGGCGGAGCTGTCAACTGATCACCACCTGGTGGTGAGTTGGCTTCGATGGTGGGGGAGGATGCCGGTCAGGCGTGGTAGGCCCAAACGTGTTGTGAGGGTCTGCTGGGAACGTCTGGCAGAGCCCCCTGTCAGAAGTAGCTTCAACTCCCACCTCCGGCAGAACTTCGACCACATCCCGAGGGAGGTGGGGGACATTGAGTCCGAATGGGCCATGTTCCGTGCCTCTATTGTTGAGGCAGCTGACCGGAGCTGTGGCCGTAAGGTGGTCGGTGCCTGTTGTGGCAGCAATCCCCGAACCCGTTGGTGGACACCGGCGGTGAAGGATGCCGTCAAGCTGAAGAAGGAGTCCTACAGGACCCTTTTGTCCTGTGGGACCCTGGAGGCAGCTGATAGGTACCGTCAGGCCAAGCGGAATGCGGCTTTGGTGGTTGCTGAGGCAAAAACTCGGGCGTGGGAGGAGTTTGGGGTGGCCATGGAGAACGACTTTCGGACGGCTTCGAAGAGATTCTGGTCCACCATCCGGCGTCTCAGGAAGGGGAAGCAGTGCAGTGTCAACACTGTATATGGTGGGGATGGTGCGCTGCTGACCTCGACTCTGGACGTTGTGGGTCGGTGGGGGGAGTACTTCGAAGATCTCCTCAATCCCATTAACATGCTTTCCAATGAGGAAGCAGAGCCTGGGGACTCAGAGGTGGGCTCCCCCATCTCTGGGACTGAGGTCACCGAGGTGGTCAAAAAACTCCTTGGTGGCAGGGCCCCGGGGGTGGATGAGATACGCCCGGAGTTCCTCAAGGCTCTGGATGTTGTAGGACTGTCTTGGTTGACATGCCTCTGCAACATCGCATGGATATCAGGGACAGTGCCTCTGGATTGGCAGACCGGGGTGGTAGTCCCACTTTTTAAGAAGGGGGATCGGAGGGTGTGTTCCAACTACAGAGGAATCACACTCCTCAGCCTCCCTGGAAAAGTCTATTCAGGGGTCCTGGAGAGGAGGGTCCGTCGGACAGTCGAGCCTCGGATTCAGGAGGAACAGTGTGGTTTTCGTCCTGGTCGCGGAACAGTGGACCAGCTCTATACCCTTAGCAGGGTCCTGGAGGGTGCATGGGAGTTTGCCCAACCAGTCTACATGTGTTTTGTGGACTTGGAAAAGGCATTCGACCGTGTCCCTCGGGGAATCCTGTGGGGGGTACTCCGAGAGTATGGGGTACCGGCCCCCCTGATAAGGGCTGTTCGGTCCCTGTACAATCGGTACCAGAGCCTGGTCCGCATTGCCGGCAGTAAGTCGAACCCGTTTCCAGTGAGAGTTGGACTCCGCCAGGGCTGCCCTTTGTCACCGATTCTGTTCATAACTTTTATGGACAGAATTTCTAGGCGCAGCCAGGGCATTGAGGGGGTCCGGTTTGGTGGGCTCAGGATTGGGTCACTGCTTTTTGCAGATGATGTTGTCCTGTTTGCTTCATCAGGCCGTGATCTTCAGCTCTCTCTGGATCGGTTCGCAGCTGAGTGTGAAGCGGCTGGGATGAGAATCAGCACCTCCAAATCCGAGACCATGGTCCTCAGCCGGAAAAGGGTGGAGTGCCCTCTCAGGGTTGGTAGCGAGATCCTGCCTCAAGTGGAGGAGTTCAAGTATCTCGGGGTCTTGTTCACGAGTGAGGGAAGAATGGAGTGTGAGATCGACAGGCGGATCGGTGCGGCATCCGCAGTAATTCGGGCGCTGCATCGGTCTGTTGTGGTGAAATAGGAGCTGAGCCGCAAGGCTCAGCTCTCAATTTACCAGTCGATCTATGTTCCTACCCTCACCTATGGTCATGAACTATGGGTAGTGACCGAAAGAACGAGATCGCGAATACAAGCGGCTGAAATGAGTTTCCTCCGCAGGGTGTCTGGGCTTTCCCTTAAAGATAGGGTGAGAAGCTCAGTCATCCGGGAGGGGCTCAGAGTAGAGCCGCTGCTGCTCCTCCGCATTGAGAGGAGTCAGATGAGGTGGCTCGGGCATCTGATCAGGAAGCCTCCTGGACGCCTCCCTGGTGAGGTGTTCCGGGCACGTCTAACTGGGAGGAGGCCCCGGGGAAGACCCAGGACATGTTGGAGGGACTATGTCTCTCGACTGGCCTGGGAACGCCTTGGGATTCTCCCGGAAGAGCTAGAAGAAGTGGCCGGGGAGAGGTAAGTCTGGGCATCTCTGCTCAAGCTGCTGCCCCCGCGACCCGACCTCGGATAAGCGGGAGACAATGGATGGATGGATGGATGGACATGGTAAGATAAATTTGGTAAGTGGAGGATATTTTTAAAATATCTACTTTATAAATCCTACGCTGAAATCTCCCAGGCCCAGATTATAAAAAAAATTACTGTTACACTGGGGGAATCCCCATGTCCAACACAAATTAAATTCAAGTCTTGCATTGTAATTTGATATTTATGAATGCCAACTACTTCACTGATTTACCACCATTTAAAAATTTTGCTGTTACTAATAGTATTTGTATATTTATATTCTATTATAGAAAAAGGCACAGTACTATCCATTTGAATAATGGAGATACTTTAAATAAAAAAACAGTGAAAGGGATTTCTGTTTTGCAGTGGTATCTAATAGATACCAAGTACCGTGAAATTTCACAGGTATTGAAATTGAATACAAAAATTCTGGTATCGTGACATCCCTATCAAATGCAATATACACATGAAAATAATAAAGTTTGGTGAAAGCAAGAACTATTTCATATGCATTATTTGATATACTGTAGCAGGGCTGCATAATAGTATATTCTATGTTTGTACTGAGTGCATTTTGTTTTCATCGTCCCGTTTACTGTCCGTTATGTTTGCACATCAGTGAATGTTGTCCCCGTAAGTGCAGTGGGGAAGGATGATGGAGAGAAACCGCAGTCCCAAGACAGAAATCACCTGTTTACACACCAGATACATCCGGAACATTTTACATTTAAAAAAGAGGCAAGGAGGTGAGAGAGAGGAAAAGAAAACAATTTACCATCCATCTACAAACTCATTACTGCTATTTATTGCTTAATTCCACTGCCTGCTTTTTCAACTACTGATCCTACATCACGACAGCCACAGCCAAGGAACCCCGGGGTTCAAATTCATTCCAACCATTGCCAGGACTTTTACGGTGAGGTCGTTTTGTTGTCGGGAGGAAGCACAATATCACCACAGCCAGTTTCAATACCGCCAGACTGTATTTTGGGACACATTTATCACATTTTCAACTGCTGTGTTTATCTGATTCATGTTTGTATTTGTGTTGTGTGCTTTTGTTTATTGTTTAGGGGCAAGGGAGGGTTTAATGTAAATATTTGTATTCTTATTGTGGAAGACCAGCCCTGGCACAGACAGGAAGACACCAGTGGTTCACAAACCACACCTGTTTTATTTCCAATTATTTACAATGAATATAGTCCCGCACACAACCCAGTGTCCTTCCACCAATCACCCTTACGTCCAGGCCTTTCAAAAGTCCTGTCTTCATCGACTCCACTCCTCTCCTCCGAGCTTCGTCCACTTCCACCAGACTCACGACTGGAGGGAGGAGGCCTCTTCTATGCCCACCCGGACGTGCTGCAGGTGCCTCCTGATGAGCTTCCTGCGGCACTTCCTGGTGTGGCAGAAGTGCTGCATGAGCACCCGGAAGCACTCCGAGTGTCCCTGGTAATACTTCTGCCAGCACTTCCGGGTATGTGCAGTGGATGGAGTTCCCTAAGCTGGCCCCTCAGTGTGCACCCATGAGCATTGTCGACTTTGTAGAGGAGGTTGACTTGTTTATGGAGCTGCATGCTCTGGGTGGGGCTGAGCTGCGGGGATTCCCGAGCACGGAACTAAGGGGTCCGGCACGTTCTTGGTGGTTTGCTGAGTGGCACAAGTGTAACAACTTGGCGGAGTTTTGCGCTATCTTTCTGAATGTGTTCCTTTCAGATGAATATCAGGCGCTGTTGGAAGAAAAGCTCTAGACCTTTGTGCAAAAGCCATCACAGAGTCTCAGGAACTTTGTCTTTGAATTCCATGCATTGTGCCTGAAGCGGTGTTCTGACATGCATGAGGAAGACATATTGCGACAAGTCCTTGATGCATGCGACTCTCGGGTGGCAGCTACTCTGAGGGGGGTCATGACATTGGTGAATGAGTTGGTAAAGTTGGACTCCCAAGTGGAAAAGGTAATTGGGGTTAGTGGGTCTTGAAAATGGCCCATGTCTCGAGAAGTCCCCTGTCCCAAACCATGAGGGAAAGCCCCAGCGGAATCCCGTGCCGATCTCACCTTGGTGCACGACCTTAGTCGTGCCCATACATATATATATACATATATATACATATACATACAGTGGTGTGAAAAACTATTTGCCCCCTTCCTGATTTCTTATTCTTTTGCATGTTTGTCACACAAAATGTTTCTGATCATCAAACACATTTAACCAATAGTCATATATAACACAAGTAAACACAAAATGCAGTTTGTAAATGGTGGTTTTTATTATTTAGGGAGAAAAAAAAATCCAAACCTACATGGCCATGTGTGAAAAAGTAATTGCCCCCTGAACCTAATAACTGGTTGGGCCACCCTTAGCAGCAATAACTGCAATCAAGCGTTTGCGATAACTTGCAATGAGTCTTTTACAGCACTCTGAAGGAATTTTGGCCCACTCATCTTTGCAAAATTGTTGTAATTCAGCTTTATTTGAGGGTTTTCTAGCATGAACCGCCTTTTTAAGGTCATGCCATAGCATCTCAATTGGATTCAGGTCAGGACTTTGACTAGGCCATTCCAAAGTCTTCATTTTGTTTTTCTTCAGCCATTCAGATGTGGATTTGCTGGTGTGTTTTGGGTCATTGTCCTGTTGCAGCACCCAAGATCGCTTCAGCTTGAGTTGACGAACAGATGGCCGGACATTCTCCTTCAGGATTTTTTGGTAGACAGTAGAATTCATGGTTCCATCTATCACAGCAAGCCTTCCAGGTCCTGAAGCAGCAAAACAACCCCAGACCATCACACTACCACCACCATATTTTAATGTTGGTATGATGTTCTTTTTCTGAAATGCTGTGTTCCTTTTACGCCAGATGTAACGGGACATTTGCCTTCCAAAAAGTTCAACTTTTGACTCATCAGTCCACAAGGTATTTTCCCAAAAGTCTTGGCAATCATTGAGATGTTTCTTAGCAAAATTGAGAAGAGCCCTAATGTTCTTTTTGCTTAACATTGGTTTGCGTCTTGGAAATCTGCCATGCAGGCCGTTTTTGCCCAGTCTCTTTCTTATGGTGGAGTCGTGAACACTGACCTTAATTGAGGCAAGTGAGGCCTGCAGTTCTTTAGACGTCGTCCTGGGGTCTTTTGTGACCTCTCGGATGAGTCGTCTCTGCGCTCTTGGGGTAATTTTGGTCGGCCGGCCACTCCTGGGAAGGTTCACCAGTGTTCCATGTTTTTGCCATTTGTGGATAATGGCTCTCACTGTGGTTCGCTGGAGTCCCAAAGCTTTAGAAATGGCTTTATAACCTTTACCAGACTGATAGATCTCAATTACTTCTGTTCTCATTTGTTCCTGAATTTCTTTGGATCTTGGCATGATGTCTAGCTTTTGAGGTGCTTTTGGTCTACTTCTCTGTGTCAGGCAGATCCTATTTAAGTGATTTCTTGATTGAAACAGGTGTGGCAGTAATCAGGCCTGGGGTGGCTACGGAAATTGAACTCAGGTGTGATACACCACAGTTAGGTTATTTTTTAACAAGGGGGCAATTACTTTTTCACACAGGGCCATGTAGGTTTGGATTTTTTTTCTCCCTAAATAATAAACACCATCATTTAAAAACTGCATTTTGTGTTTACTTGTGTTATATTTGACTAATGGTTAAATGTGTTTGATGATCAGAAACATTTTGTGTGACAAACATGCAAAAGAATAAGAAATCAGGAAGGGGGCAAATAGTTTTTCACACCACTGTATATATACATATACATATACATATATACATATATATACATATATATACATATACATATATATACATATACATATATATATACATATACATATATATACATATACATATACATATATATACACATACATATATATACACATATATATATATACATATACATATATATACACATATATATACATATACATATATATAT